>NC_056449.1:19953115-20143115 GCF_018296145.1 Oncorhynchus tshawytscha
TGGCCCGCAGCCAAACGTGTGTCGTAATGTGACTATCATTAAAGCGATGACATGCTATTTTTCGAATAATTAACTGTAATTATTACGTGATTAATTTAATCATGTAACAATCAACTCATTGGTAACCTGGGGTACCATGGAAAAAGTTTGAGTTACCGTTTACCGAATTAACTCAAGAATAGATCCGAATATCTCTATCATAGCAGTCAATCATATCATATCAATCTTATTCTGAATGTTGCATAATCCATTAAATCTGCACAAACCCTAGTCTACATGACTCAGCGATAGAAAAATTGGCTTAGTTAGTAAATAAATAATTAACTAAATAATCACACTTAATTACATAAACACACCCACGATAGATTATACATTGATTACTAACAATACGATAAAAAGTCCCTAGTGGACTAACCCGGTATGATGGCTGGTTACACATTGAAATGGGTGGGGAGAGAAGGAGAGACAAAGGAATTCAACGATCGTATAAACAGTTGAATAATACGCGCATCGAACATATGGATATTTAGCACCCTAACAACCACTCATTTGTATTTAGAAATGCAATGTACATATTTTTCACTTGTATGTCTTTGTCGTCTCTCTGAAATCACCCGATCCGTCTGTGACGAATAGTTTGACGGTGTTTGTGTAAGTCTCTAGTTGTCCACCAGAGGTCACCATGTCCTTAGTAGTTGTAGTAGTAGCTTTCTTTGTTCTGGAAGTGTTCGTTAGACTGGATACATCAGACATTCCAATGGTCCTTTGATAGGGAAATGTGCTTCTTTTCTCGTCTTCGGTCAAGTTTCCTTGTCTACGTTACATGCTGAGCTGCAGGTGATGCATGTCTAGTCTTCTCTGAGTTTGAGGGTCTTACCATTTTCTGGTCTTGATGTTTTTTAAAAAACATTTTGTAAAGTGTGGACCAAACCCTCACGTTCTATGGCCTCAATGGTTGATTATTCAGGGTACAGCTAGACCCACTACACATCGGCAGCAACCCGGCATGTTATGGTCCTTTATAAGCACTCTGGCAAAAGGGGTGTATCATCCTTATGACATAATGCCTGTGCTCATGTGGGTGTGGTTACTGGCTGGGTAAAACTTTTTATATAACAACAATTATCTCATTTAGAAGGCTAAAATCACATTTCATCTTCACAAAAGTTTAGCAATTCTGACATACACGTTGTGAAAGCTCTTAAAGTTACAATGTTTTCGTTAAACCGTCTTTAATGACATCACAAATGATACGACATAATCATTGTTTGCATCCCCACCGACAATTTCCCACTTTCTTTATGTTAGGAATAATGTTTCATTATCCACTTTTGGATGTTGAAGTTCTTTTGGCAAGAGTCTATACAAGAGTCTATACAACTCAGACATTCCATTATTGGAGAGGCAGAGGGAGAAAGTTAGAAACCATTTACGACTGGTCGTTAAGTCATAAAACCGACCCAACTTCAGGTCTCTCTCGGTAAGAGTGTTTGCATCTGGCTGAAGCAGGGTTGGGCTAGATTCCAGAACTGAAATTCCAATTTCCTCATTTAAAAAGAAAGACTTGGACTTGGATTGAAATGGAATTGACCCTAGGTGGAATAGATGACACAATAAATGTGTACCTTGCTATATGTGTTTCTACTGTATTTTTTTTTTTAAATGGGGGACTGTATTTTGTGTTCAACAGATCAAAGGCTCGTGGTCTGGAAAGAACCGGGTGCAGAACCCCTACAGCCACAAGAACATCATCAATAACTGCTGTGAAGTGTTGTGTGGGCCTGCATACCCCAGGTACTGTGCTGTAGGACCACTAGTGCAGTGTGGGCCTGCATACCCCAGGCACTGTATTGTAGGACCACTAGTGCTGTGTGGGCCTGCATACCCCAGGTACTGTACTGTAGGACCACTAGTGCTGTGTGGGCCTGCATACCCCAGGTACTGTATTGTAGGACCACTAGTGCTGTGTGGGCCTGCATACCCCAGGTACTGTATTGTAGGACCACTAGTGCTGTGTGCGCCTGCATACCCCAGGTGCTGTGCTGTCGGACCACTGGTGCTGTGTGGGCCTGCGTACCCCAGGTACTGTACTGTAGGACCACTAGTGCTGTGTGGGCCTGCATATGTCAGTTACTGTGCTGCAGGACCACTAGTGCTGTGTGGGCCTGCATATGTCAGTTACTGTGCTGCAGGACCTCTAGTGCTGTGCGGGCCTGCGCTGTAGGACATCTAACTGCCTTGTCTCTGCTCAGAGGATGAACTAGTGTGTAAAATACTCTGCTTCTGTGTTCTTCTCATGGTCTCTCTCTTTTTTTCTCTCTTGCTAACTTGTCTCTGTAATATTCTTCTTCTCTGTAGCCACCCTCTGTCGTCCTCTTCCGACCCTCACCCATCCCTCCCTAGTTTCTCTTTTTATTCCCCTCATACCGTAGCCTCTCTTCATCCTCCTCCCTCCCTCCCTTGTCTCTATCTTGTTCTCTCTCTCCCTCTCCTCTCTGTTTCGGTAGTGAATAGGGTGGTGTTGATGACTGATTTGTCTGTCTTCCCTTGGCAGTGTCTTGGACAGAAGAGGGCTGATGCGGGATGATTTGTCTGTTCCCACATCCGCTGCCGAGCCTGCCACCAACAGCAATCCAGTGCCACAGACCACAGTAAGCACACACACTAACTTACTGTGTCTGGCACTAAAATCGTTCCAGCTTGCCAGACACAAAGCATAGTACAGTGAGCGTGCATAAAATATAGCCTAAATCAATAGAGCAAGAGGGAACAGAGAAGGAAAGCAAAGGTGTACAGGGAGAACAATGTACTGTAGAGCAGAAACTGTTTTCCTTTTTTATAGAGATAGTATTAAAGTACTCAGCGGCTCATTGTTCTGTAGCCATTTTCTGCCTCTGTACAGATGCCATTTTGCACCTTGCAATGTCTGCAGTTGCCATTCCGTGCCTATGTATAGCTTATCTACTGTTGCACCTCACTATGTCTAGCTATTTTGTGCCTCGCTTTGTGTCTGTATATTTCTACTGGTGCAATGTTTTGCCTTTTCACTTGCCCTGAATTCTAATACAGGCCAGCTATCAATAGTTCCTGGTCTTTGTTTACAATTAGAATCTTCTTATGGTGCCATGTTCCCTCTGCAGAAAACTACAGCTCCACTCATCCCCAACGAGCACACCCCTGACGACGCCAAGCCCAGCATGGCAGACTCTGCCATCGCTCATGCAGAGAAAAGAAGCCCGTCTCCCAGGGAGGAGAAGCTGCCCACTCTACCCAAATCCTCGCCGACTCCCACCAAAGTCCCGCCCTTGGCCTCACCTGAAACTGACGCGGAGGCCTCAATTATTGCCAAGGATAAGGCACTCTAGCTGCATGGTGGGGTTTTTTCCTTGCCCCTCCCACAGTCAGTCACAACCTTTCCCTAAAGCGCTCTGTCTGGACCTGTGAGGGAGACACTTTAATCAGCTGCTATATGAGTGAGAAGCATCTGCCTGTAATGAGTGGAGAATAACTGCAAGGCTCTGACTCCCTGCTCATTCCACCAGATATGCAGAGTTGGTGCCCCCACCAAACCTGCATCCCCCCTAACTTAGTGACTGCAGGACTGCTTGATTGACATTTACACTCCAGAAGGATGGTAGCTCGGCACCTTTCTCCTCCCCCTGAACATTGCATGGAAAACACAGATAATGGGGAAACTAGGAACTGTGAACCCACTGGATGCAGGTGACTGTATATCCTGGGTAGTGTTCGGCTGAAGGGGTCCTAAAATACCCAGGCGCCTCTGGATCGTGGCTACCAGTGGACTCTGATTGTTAATGCTACTGTTTCTCTGTCTTTTGTTTTATAGCTGTGATGATTTTTTTTTAATGTGAAGAAGCCAGTTCTAAAATACTTAGCATTGCAAAATATCTGACAAATACACTTATTGTAAAGCCTCTAACACATCCACACTATTAGTCTGTTCTCAGAACCACACCGATCAGGCCCCTATGCAATCCATGGGAAGCTGGGCAGTTGGCACAACCGCTATTAGGATGATGAGGAAATAAGGACTGACAGCTAGTTTAGGGTGTTGAACAGTAAAACATGGCAGAGAAAGGAAACACTAACCATCGTTTATGGTTGAGGTACAGAGGCAAACATTTTGTCTCTCTTCAGTAAGTGATTCTAATGAACATCTCTAGAAATGTTGAGATTAAGGTGCCACCGTGGTTACTATCCTTCCATTTGTCAGACACACACACACACACACACCAGGGTTGGGGCCGTCATTATAAATTCAGTCAATTCAGAGGATAAACTGAAAGGGGGAAAAAAGGTTGAATGATCTTCTGAAATGGCAGGCTGTTTCCAGGGGTAACATCAGAGTTCCTGTATCTAGCAGTTTTTAAAAAATGGGAGGAATTTCCGTTGACCCTCTGAATTGACTTTATTTAGAATTACGGCCCCAACTTGTGTGTGTGAGAGAGACAGAAGGCCTGATTGCTGTTGACAATAGTTACAGTGCCTTATCAAAAAGCTGCGCTGTCACATGCAACTATAACTAAGATGGTCTAGCTACAGAGACCCTTAGACTCCAGGTCGAGCTACAGAGACCCTTAGACTCCAGTTCATGACTCAGCACTCCAAATCGTACATGCCAACTGTAAATAACGTCCCTTTTTATACAGTTACAAATGAGACTTCGAGACAGCAGAGAATGAAGTAAAGCCATTGTTTAAATGTAAATAATATATGTAGGTGTTGAAAAAACTATTTGGTCTATTGCTGATGAAAAGGGAAGATTGAGAGAAGAGAACCAGGTCGTCTCTGTTTTTGAGTGTATGTGGCCAGTGTTAGATTTTTGCCTGTGAATGAACATCCACCCTCCTTCTTGCAAGTCATGCAACTTTTTAATTTTTCCTCTTAGCTTCCACTGTCAACTTGGTGCCCTTGCTCCTTATCATCCACCTATTGCTGAGGACAGCTTTCATTATCTCCATTCCTCTTCCTCTCTGTGTTTCCCAGGGAAGATATTCAGTACACCAGCCATCTGTGGCGGGCTCATTATCAAACTGGAAAAGTGAGACGGCAGCTGCTTTCTCTCTTCTCTTTCTCATCTGTTCATTTCACACCAAACGGAGCAGAGGATTGAGGGTTTGTGGGAGTCGGGCAAGGTGTGTGAGAATTTCAGCAGCTTTTCAACTAGGCTAGGATTCACAAATGACGGTCAGTGACAATTGGGGGATATGTTAAACTGCTATTGGTTGACAATGGAGAGAGTTTGTATTACTCATTGTGTTGTATGTAAGGCAGAGTAATTGTGCTGTATACTTATATAGAAACTCTAGTTAACAATGTTGAGTCTTTCAGCCATCTGTTAGGCCCAAGATGATAATTTATAGATCAATAGAATAATACTTTAGTAATCTGATTTAATTCATATAAAGGATTGCAGCGCTACTGTATATGGCCAAGCAGTATGTTTAAACTTCTGTTAATTTGATTTCATTTCACAAATCGTTCCAGTGCATTTGAATTAGGAATGTGAGTAGGGGAGTTACTAGTTGTTACAATTTACACTCAATAACATTACAACAGTAACCCAGACTCTGTCCTGATTTGAACTATAAGTAAACACAACCATCTAGGCCCTTGCAGTGTTTTTATCACTATTTTAATTTGCTCAGAAGGTGTAGGGTGAGGTTTCCCTAGATGCAGATCTTGATTCAGAATTTTACTTACTAATGGTTAAGGTTAGGATTGGGGGACGGTAAGCTGATCCTAAACCTGTACCTAGGGGAGATTTCACCCCAGAGCTGCCGATAATGTAAGCTGCCTTTTTGAAACAGACAACAAAGGGATGTTTTAATCAAAAAGTGGTAAAGATTATTTTCTGAATTTCTATGTATGCAATTGTGAGAAGGCCTTTCGGGAAATGTCTTCTATTGTAATCATTTTTTTCCCCCAAAACCTTTTTTCATCTTTCGGATCAGTTCTTAGGCTTTACCCTCAAACCAATCTTCCTATCAATTGAAGTTGAAAGAGTTTTTGTCCCTGAATAGTTTTCGGTTCTGGACAGTTGTAAAGATTCGCTCTCGATAGATAATTCCCTGCTGTATTGCTTCAATGGAGAGTGTGACTGTACTTGTGATTAACTAATGACAAGAGGAATGTTCATGTGAAAGTTTAAGCTGGTTGAAGGCTAATTGAACGGATCGGACCCTTTTACTATATGCTATATCTCTATGGGTATATGGTAATATTACATCAAATGACCTGAGACGTTTGGAATTGTTTATCTCAATGTTGAGTAAACGTTTCGATGTATGATTTGGATTTATGTTACATGTGCACTACGAGGGTCTCCGATCAGAAGGCTCCGATCTAGATATGACAGTACATAATGCATACAGTACAAATACAATACCACTGATGGAATTATATTTATGTTCACTTTGTTTAGTAATAGCACTGTGATTATTTATATTTCATGATATTTCCATCACTTTTTACATGATTGATTGGCGTATCTGGTAATTAAATTATATTGTCTTATTAATAATGTTGTCTCTAAATAATTGCATGAAAAGGATTTTGTCTGCTTGAAACAATCTGTCAAATAATTTGCATACAGGGAGGGGCCAGGAAATCTGTTCACAATCCAGGTTCAGTGGAAAGGACACATTTAAATACCATGTTTAGAAGCAGAAAACGTTGAACAGCTAGTAAATGTGTCATCTTGATCAGATCATAAAAACCACGTTAATGCAAAGTGTAAATGGGGCTATAAATAGACATTCTTTTGAGAAAGAGAATCTGCAACATGTGACCTTCTGATCCCTATCTCAGTGACTACTTTTTAAACATGTGTATTTGTGCTTATCAACTCTCTTTTTCAGGACCCTGTCTTTCAAAGATCATTTGTAAGAATCTAAATAACATCAGATCTTCATTGTAAAGGGTTTAAACACTGTTTTCCATGCACCATAAACAATAAATTAACATGCACCTGTGGAACAGTCGTTAAGACACTAACGCTTACAGACGGTAGGCAATTAAGGTCACAGTTATGAAAATTTAGGACACTAAATAGGCCTTTCTACTGACTCTAAAAAAACACCAAAAGAAAGAAGCCCAGGGTCCCTGCTCATCTGCGTAAATGTGCCTTAGGCATGCTGCAAGCAGGCATGAGGACTGCAGATGTGACAAGGGAAATAAATTGCAATGTCCGTACTGTGAGATGCCTAAGACAGGGAGACAGGGACGGACAGCTGATGGTACTCGCAGTGGCAGACCACGTGTAACAACATCTACACAGGATTGGTACATCCGAACATCACACCTGTGGGACAGGTACAGGATGGCAACAACTGGATTTAAAATGGCGCTGGAAGAAATGGCAGCAGTTTTACGGGCACCCAACCAATTGTGCTATTATGTAGGTTTTTTTTTGTACATAATGTTTCTGCAACCGTATCTTACGGCAAAAAAAGAGCTTCTGGATATCAGGACATTACTCGAACACCCGACAAGGCCAACATCCCAGTTATTTGCAAGAGGAAGAGACGCAGGTACAGAGGGCACAGGGCGAGGTGCCTCGTAAACATCCGCAGAAGGCGAGTGGGAAAGCAGCTGTTACCGTCAATATTACTCGCCAACATGCAATCATTGGACAATATATTAGACTAAGTACGATCACGAATATCCTACCAACGGGACATCAAAACCTGCAATATCTTGTGTTTCACAGAATCGTGGCTGAATGATGACATGGATATTCAGCTTGCGGGATATAAGATAGAACAGCACAATCCGGTAAGACGAGGGGGCGGTTTGAGCATATTTGTAAACAAATATGGCTCTTTATTTACCACCACAGAAAGATGCTGGCACTAAGACCGCAGTCAGTCAGCTGTATAAGAAAACAGGAAACCGTTCAACCAGAGGCGGTGCGCCTAGTGGCCAAAGACTTGTGCAGGGAAACTTAAATCAGTTCTACCTAACTTCTATCAACATGTTAAATGTGCAACCAGAGGGGAAAAAATTCTAGATCACCTGTACTCCACACACACAGATGCGTACAAATCTCACCCTCCATTTGGTAAATCCGACCACAATTCTATCATCCTGATTCCTGCTTACAAGCAAAAATTAAAGCAGGAAGCATCAGTTACTTGGTCTATAAAAAAGTGATCAAATGAAGCAGATGCTAAACTACAGGACTGTTTTGCTATCACAGACTGGAACATGTTCTGGGATCCCTCTGATGACATTGAGGAGTACATCACATCAGTCACTGGCTTTATCAATAAGTGCATCGAGGATGTCGTCCCCACAGTGACTGCACGTGCATACCCCAACCAGAAGCCATGGATTACAGGCAACAGTCGCACTGAGCTAAAGGGTAAAGCTGCCGCTTTCAAGGTGCGGGACTTTAACCCGGAAGCTTATAAGAAAACCTGCTATGCCCTCCGATGAACCATCAAATAGGCAAAGCGTCAATACAGGGCTAAGATTGATTCGTACAACACCGGCCCTGACGCTCTTCTTATGTGGCAGGGCTTGCAAACTATTACAAAGGGAAGCACAGCCGTGAGCTGCCCAGTGACACAAGCCTACCAGACAAGCTAAATCACTTTTATACTTGCTTCGAGGCAAGCAACGCTGAGGCATGCATGAGCACATCAGATGTTCCAGACGACTGTGTGATCATGCTCTCCATAGCCGATGTGAGTAAAACCTTTAAACAGGTCAGCATTCACAAGGCTGCGGGGCCAGACGGATTACCAGGACATGTGCTCTGGGCATGTGCTGACCAACTGGCACGTGTCTTTACTGACATTTTCAACATGTCCCTGATTGAGTCTGTCATACCAACATGTATCAAGCAGACCACCATAGTCCCTGTGCCCAAGAACACAAAGGCAATCTGCCTACAGACCCGTGGCATTCACGTCCGAAGCCATGAAGTGCTTTGAAAGGCTGGTAATGGCTGACATCAACAACATTATCCCAGAAACCCTAGACCCACTCCAATTTGCATACCGCACCAACAGATCCACAGATGAGAACATCTCTCTTGCACTCCACACTGCCCTTTCCCACCCGAACCAAAGGAACACCTATGTGAGGATGCTATTCATTGACTATAGCTCAGTGTTCAACACCATAGTACCCTCAAAGCTCATCACTAAGCTAAGGATCCTGGGACTAAACACCTCCCTCTGCAACTGGATCCTGGACTTCATGACGGGCCGCCCCCAGGTGGTAAGGGTAGGTAGCAACACAATCTGCCACGCTGATCCTCAACGCTGGAGCCCCTCAGGGGTGCATCCTCGGTCCCCTCCTGTACTCCCTTTTCACCCACGACTCCATGGCCAGGCATGACTCCAACGATCAACAAGTTTGCAGATATCACAACAGTGGTAGGCCTAATCACTGACAAAGAGACAGCCTATAGGGAGGAGGTCAGAGACCTGGCCGGGTAACAACCTATCCCTCAATGTAACCAAGACTATGGAGATGATTGTGGACTACAGGAAAAGGAGGACCGAGCACGCCCCCATTCTCATCGACAGGGCTGTAATGGAGCAGGTTGAGAGCTTCAAGCTCCTTGGTGTCCACATCAACAACAAACTAGAATGGTCCAAACACACCAAGACAGTCGTCAAGAGGGCACGACAAAGCCTATTCCCCCTCAGGAAACTAAAAATATTTGGCATGGATCCTCAAAAGGTTCTACAGCTGCTACATCGAGAGCATCCTGACTGGTTGCGTCACGGCCTCTGACCGCAAAGCCCTACAAAGTGGTCTTCACTGACGAGTCGTGGTTTTGTCTCACCAGAGGTGATGGTCGGATTCACGTTTAACATCGAAGGAATGAGTGCTACACCGAGGCCTGTACTCTGGAGCGGGATTGATTTGGAGATGGAGGGTCCGTCATGGTCTGGGGCGGTGTGTCACAGCATCATCAGACTGAGCTTGTTGTCATTGCAGGAAATCTCAACGTTATGCATTACAGGGAAGACGACATCCTCCCTCATGTGGTACCCTTCCTGCAGGGTCATCCTGACATGACCCTCCAACATGACAATGCCACCAGCCATACTGCTCGTTCTGTGCGTGATTTCCGGCAAGACAGGAATGTCAGTTTTCTGCCATGGCCAGCGAAGAGTTCGGATTTCAATCCCATTGTGCACGTTTGGGATCTGTTGGATCGGAGGGTGAGGGCGAGGGCCATTCCCCCAGAAATGTCTGGGAACTTGCAGGTGCCTTGGTGAAAGAGTGGGGTAACATCTCATAGCAAGAACTGGCACATCTGGTGCAGTCCATGAGGAGGAGATGCACTGCAGTACTGAACGCAGCTGGTGGCCACACCATATACTGACTGTTACTTTTGATTTTGACCCCCCCCCCTTTGTTCTGGGACACATTATTCCATTTCTGTTCGTCACATGTCTGTGGAATTTGTTAAGTTTGTCTCCGTTGTTGAATCTTATGTTCATACAAATATGTGTTGGGTGGATGTTACACATGTTAAGTTTGCTGAAAATAAACGCAGTTGACAGTGAGAGGACGTCTTTTTTTGCTGGGTATATATGTACAGTACCAGTCAAATGTTTGGACACCTCAAGGGTTATTCTTTATTTTCTACATTTTAGAATAATAGTGAAGACATCAAAACTATGAAATAACACATGGAATCATGTAGTAACCAAAAATGTGTTAAATAAATCAAAATAATTTGAGATTCTTTAAATAGCCACCATTTGTGTTGATGACAGCTTTGCGCACACTTGGCATTCTCGCATTCCAGGTGACTACCTCATGAAGCTGGTTGAATTTCAAATAACAGGTGGGGTTGGTATACAGAATATAGGATAGGCGTCCCGTCAATGGGACAGCTGTAAATCATGCTGCGCCTTGTGTCATGATCGCAGATTTTAGAGAAACAACAAATGTTACATATCGGTGTCTTATATCATCTGGAAGCTTAAATTCTTGTTAATATAACTGCACTATCCAATTTAGAGTAGCTATTACTGCAGAAAAATGCCATGCTATTGTTTGAGGTGAGCTCCTAACAACAAAACACTTTTTTTCACCGCGATAGGTTTGATAAATTCACCTCTGAAGGTGAAATGTGTACTTACATTATGAAATATTGCTCTGATTTATCATCCAAAGGGTCCCAGAGATAACATGAAGTGTTGTTTTGTTCGTTAAAATCATTTTTCATATCCTAAAAAGGTCCATATAGCATGCACGGTCAATTTTTGTATTTCCACTCGTTCAATTTGCAAAGAAAGGAATCAGTGAAAATGTAACCCTAAATGTTTCAACCAGCCAAATCACGTTCGTATGTATTCCTCAGAGATCCTAGAACGTTACCAGACTTCTATATCATTAGGGGTGTAGTATATCCCATAGGACACCATATTTGGTCAGAGAGCTTAACCTTCAAGGCACGCCGACTTTGTCAAATGAGCACCAATCGGGGCCAAACAAAGCTAGCTAGATAGCCAATGAGGAATGAGGCAACCCTGTATATGTTGTAAAATGTAGCTACTAACCTTGTACGACAGCATGCATTTTCCTTTTGGACAAAACTTATAGGGCTACTAATACTGGAAAAGCTAAATCAAAGTCCAAGTATAAAGATTTGATGATATTCTTGCAGAAAAATGTAATATGAATGCAAATGTACCTTTCACGATTTGCCCATATGTACCTGGGTGACTTCACACTAAATGCCATGTAGCTTGCTCATACTTCAAGTTATCCGTCTGAAACGTTGCACATACACTGCTGCCATCTTGTGGACACCATTGGAACTACAAGCGGAGTGATGGCTGGAACTGGGACCTCTTGCATTTCAAAGATGGTAGAGAAGATGGCATCCAATTCACATTTCCACAACCTTCAAAGTGTTTCCTTTCAAATGGTACCAAGAATATGCATATCCTTGCTTCAGGGTCTGAGCTACAGGCAGTTAGATTTGGGTATGTCATTTAGGTGAAAATTGAAGAAAAGGGGGCTATCCTTAAAGAAGTTTTAACAAAAGAGCAATGACCACTTCAATAGAATAGATGTAGCTGGTAAATTCACTCTGGCCATCTTCTCCAATTTCAGAGCACTCCTCTGTCTGCCAGAGTGCTGATGAACCGACAAATTTACAAACGCTCAACACCTGTTGAATATGGCCAATGTCAGTAAATGTTGGCAAAAAAAGTGTAAATTGTTGCCAGCAGTACAGTTGCAGTCACCATCGATCTGCATAACATCAAAAACAGCCTAACCAGCTCTGCTAGGGCGAATAAAATGGTCAGTGAGCTGTTCTCTCATGTGTCTGGAAGTAGCTAGCAAGCTAGCTAAAGTTATCCAGTTAGCTTCGGTGCTTGATTGTTGTTAGGACAGAAGGCTCTGCTCAAACCTTAAAGGGATGGGTGGGGCTTAAGAGGTTGTGAATGGGTGGAGACAAAGAAGAGCTCTCCAGTACGTACCAAAACATTCAAAAGTGAGGGTACAAGCTTATCAAAATTAGCAGAATTACTTTGCCATTGTTCCTCATGCAGTGTATGATATACATTTTGTAGCCCTGCGTCTCTACTTTTATCCAATGTAAAAAACACAATTTCAATTTTTGCTACCTAAGATCAGATCAAGGCGGTCGGTCACAGATCGCCATATTTGGTAAAAGACCAAGTCTATCTTCTGTATACCAACTGATTGGCTCAAACACATTAAGACATGTAGCTAGGTAAACGATTAACCATAATCCCAACTCCTGACGTTACCAACCTGCATGAATCTGCAGGTGGCTAACCCACCAGGTTCAATGTTAGCTAGCTAACATTAAGCTATAACTAGCAAAGCAAATGGCTCTGAGATACGAATAATAAGATTTGACCTGGTGACATATGCTGTGTTTAGACAGGCAGACTGATTCTGATATTTTACCACTAATTGGTCTTTTGACCAATCAGATCAGCTCTGAAAAAAGATCTGTGATTGGTCAAAAATATAAATTTAGTGTAAAAAAATAATTGGTCTGGCTGTCTAAACGCAGCCCTTGTGTGTTACAAACGGCGTTTAACACCTTCTTCCCTGACCCCCCCACACTACCTCACTTACCCTCCAACCTTCCTCCCTGACCCTCCACACTACCTCCAATCTACATCCATGACCCTCTAACCAACCTTCCTCTACACTACCTCCATCCTACCTCCCTCCCTGACCCTCCCCACATCCCTCCAACCTTCCTCCGTGACCCCCTACACTACCTCACTTACCCTCCAACCTTCCTCCCTGACCCTCCACACTACATCCCTCCTACCTTCCTTCCCTGACCCTCCACACTACCTCCCAGTGAGCCTTGTCTTTACTGGACTCAACCCATTGACCTGACACTAAGCTCTGATCCAACCAGTAAATTCTCCGGACTACTTTCGAAGGTTGTCAAAAAGATCTGCTCACAATCAATTATTTGAATCATCTTCAATGGTCAAGAAATTTGAGCACAATCAGAACGTGGATAAAATCAGGACACATGTTGGCACCAGGTATAAACGGCACTATTAACAGTGCTCTCTGTGTGCAGTGGTAGGGTTCTGTCCTATAGTGTCTCTTGTGTAATGCCCAGGTTAATTGACTATAAACGGTTTAATTTCAAATTGAATACAGAAAAGTCTACCTAACAACTATGACAGACAATACAGATGTCAATTAAGAACAAATTCTTATTTACAATGATGACCTACGCTGGGCAAGTTGTGCGCCGCCCTATGGGACTCCCAATCATGGCTGGTTGTGATACAGCCTGGATTCGAACCAGGGTGTCTGTAGTGACGCCTCTAGTACTGAGATGTAGTGTCTTAGACCGCTGTGTCACTCGGTAGCCCTTTAGCTTTGGTGGTGTCAAATGTGTAAAAGTTATACAGTCCAAATATTCATGGTTTTATTTAAGTTTATTTCCCAAATAACAGATGCAAAAAAACATTACATATCAACACAATTAAAATGTTAAAAATGAACAGAGAGCTTGACAGAATAAAGGATTTTTTTTAAAGTGACAGAAAATGTATATTTCCTACCTATCCGTTGATGGGAATATGAAATACGTGACCATATCAGGTCAGAAACACATTGAAGAATAATACAATTTGTATGTCCTCACTAAGGTCTTTAATATCCATGTCAGAACTAATAGTAGCCTGGAAAGATGACAAGAAGGCTCTGAGTTGATACAAAATCCACTCAGGCCTGCTCAAATGACATGGTATCAGTGAAAAGGATGACACTTGCGCAATCAATTAATATTTACAGCTTGACCACGCCAAGCTTTCAAAAGTCTTGTATTCTTCCAAAACATTTCCAACAGTTACTGGTGAAGCTCCGGCTGCTGCCTTGTGACCTTTGTTTTAAAAGTGTGCAGGCCACAAATGAAAAGACACTCCCTCTCAATATATATGGCTTAATCCTGACTATCACTCTATCCTGATAGTTTGAATCAATCAACCAATTGTCGTTGGCTTTTGATAAAATGTCCATCAGTACAGTCAACCAACCAAGGCTCATCATTTCCAGAGCCTCTCTTCAGTATTCAGGTGACCACCACATCCACTGTAAGCTCCTGCAGTTGCTCCTCAACAGAACTCAGCTGCCCCTCTTCATCCTGGTGCTGCTCTGGCTCCCGGTTAGACTTCTGCTCTGTACCTGGCTCTCCCTCTGGTTCATGGCGCCCGTTCTCCAGGTTTTCTGTGCTCTCGAAGCAGCCCGAGTCCCTGGGTACATCACCCTTCTCCTCAACGCTACTTACCTCCTCCTCTGGCTCAGACTCATCATCCGCTGAGAGGGACAAAGACAAGACAACCATCACCTCAAGTGTTGGTACAAATGCCATTATTTCAGTATGTGCCTCTAACGTTTTGACTTGACTTTTAAATTGCCTTAAAGTCAAGTGCAGAGCGGTCAGTGCAGTGTGGTTCGTTTGAATCCTGGCCATAGTGTATAAAATTACAACAGGGAAGCATGTCGGAGTTGCTAGCCCCTCAGGCTAAGGGCCAACCAAGTGGTTATGTTCCAAGCAGAGGAAACAGCTAGAGAAAGGTGTTTAAATGAGGGCTAATGATCTGGCTGGAGGAAAGAGAGCTTCCATATCAAAAGTGTTTCTGAGGGCCAAATGGGGTTTCCTACAGGCTAATGAGCACAACGAGAAAATGTGAGCGGAATGTTGTACCATTACTGCACAGTGAGCCTCATAATATTAAGCTAATTAGCGAACAGTTTTCCCAGAAAGGAGAGAAAGCTGGCGATAGCACTGTACAGAGAAAAGAGTACACTTCTAGGCCTTGCTGAAAATGTCCTGCATTACATTACATCTTGAAGTACCACATAAGAGGCTATGAGGGAAGCTCCCAAGTAGAAGGTGAAATTGACTGTATATACAAATAAATATATACAATTTGCTGATTGATTTTAAGTACATTATTGCATCGACTAGCTGCAGTAAATAATGGTATCTGTGTGTGGTGGGCCTCCTGTAGGTGTGTTTATGTGTGATCCTAATGTGATCATGGGCGTCCTATAGTGCGAGTACGTTGTTATATGGAATGGATAGTGGACCTACATTCACGCAGCAGCTCAGTAGCAGTCAGGATCTTTGTACGTTGTTCAGCATCTGTGATGTTGAGCTCATTGAGGTGGGACTCCTTCAGTCCGCTAAAGTCCTCCAGGCTCTGGAAGCCATGCATAGACAGCAAAGAGCCCAGCTCCTGAACGACAGGGAGAAGCATCGCATTAGCATTACACAAAATCCAAAAAGAAAGGTTAATTGACAGGGAATTATGAGTGCTTCGAATGAATTGCAATTATATGAGATGCGTGGTCAGGTATTTATCCAATTTCACTAAGGTCTTTATACAGCTCTCAGTGTTTAAACTCTTCCCAACTCAACTGATCCAAGTTAGTAATGATTGCTCTTTGATTGCGTTCTCTAAGCCACCCGTCTATTTGAATCTCTGAGATTAAGAGGATATGATTGTCTTACGATGAGACCGATCCTCTCCAGAACTTCCTCCAGGGTCTGGGGCTTGTCTTTGGCCATGGAGCGGCGGTTCTTGCCGGAGCACCTCTTCCTCATGGGCGGTGTGGTCTCGTCCGGTAGGATGTTGACGTAGATGAACTTAAAGGTCCCCACCTTGTTGTTGAGCTTCCCCGTCCATGTGCCCACCGGGTCTTTCTCAATTATCTGGATGATGTCACCTTTCTGCAGGAGAAACAGTGAATGATGACTACCTCCATCCAAACACAATCTGCATTACAGTTACATAAACAGTGAATGATGACTACCTCCATCCAAACACGATCTGCATTCCAGTTACATAAACAGTGAATGATGACTACCTCCATCCAAACACGATCTGCATTCCAGTTACATAAACAGTGAATGATGACTACCTCCATCCAAACACGATCTGCATTCCAGTTACATAAACAGTGAATGATGACTACCTCCATCCAAACACAATCTGCATTACAGTTACATAAACAGTGAATGATGACTACCTCCATACCAAACACGATCTGCATTCCAGTTACATAAACAGTGAATGATGACTACCTCCATCCAAACACAATCTGCATTCCAGTTACATAAACAGTGAATGATGACTACCTCCATCCAAACACAATCTGCATTACAGTTACATAAACAGTGAATGATGACTACCTCCATACCAAACACGATCTGCATTCCAGTTACATAAACAGTGAATGATGACTACCTCCATCCAAACACAATCTGCATTCCAGTTACATAAACAGTGAATGATGACTACCTCCATCCAAACACAATCTGCATTACAGTTACATAAACAGTGAATGATGACTACCTCCATCCAAACACGATCTGCATTCCAGTTACATAAACAGTGAATGATGACTACCTCCATCCAAACACGATCTGCATTCCAGTTACATAAACAGTGAATGATGACTACCTCCATCCAAACACGATCTGCATTCCAGTTACATAAACAGTGAATGATGACTACCTCCATCCAAACACGATCTGCATTCCAGTTACATAAACAGTGAATGATGACTACCTCCATCCAAACACGATCTGCATTCCAGTTACATAAACAGTGAATGATGACTACCTCCATCCAAACACGATCTGCATTCCAGTTACATAAACAGTGAATGATGACTACCTCCATCCAAACACGATCTGCATTCCAGTTACATAAACAGTGAATGATGACTACCTCCATCCAAACACGATCTGCAGTTACATAAACAGTGAATGATGACTACCTCCATCCAAACATGATCTGGCACGACTCCAACACCATCATTAAGTTTGCAGACGACATAACAGTGGTAGGCCTGATCACCGACAACGATGAGACAGCCTATAGGGAGGAGGTCAGAGACCTGGCCGGGTGGTGCCAGAATAACAACCTATCCCTCAACGTAACCAAGACTAAGGAGATGATTGTGGACTGGAGGACCGAGCACGCCCCCATTCTCATCGACAGGGCTGTAGTGGAGCAGGTTGAGAACTTCAAGTTCCTTGGTGTCCACATCAATAACAAACTAGAATGGTCCAGACACACCAAGACAGTTGTGAAGAGGGACAAAGCCTATTCCCCCTCAGGAAACTAAAAGGATTTGGCATGGATCCTCAAAAGGTTCTACAGCTGCAACATCGAGAGCATCCTGACTGGTTGCGTCACGGCCTCTGACCGCAAAGCCCTACAGAGGGTAGTGCGTACGGGGCCCAGTACATCACAGGGGCTAAGCTGCCTGCCATCCAGGACCTCAACACCAGGTGGTGTCAGAGGAAGGCCCTAAAAATTGTCAAAGACCCCAGCCACCCCAGTCATAGACTGTTCTCTCTACTACTGCATGGCAAGCAGTACCGGAGTGCCAAGTCTAGGACAAAAAGGCTTCTCAACAGTTTTATCCCCAAGCCAGAAGACTCCTGAACAGGTAATCAAATGGCTATTTGCGTTATGTGCCTCCCAACCCCACTTTTTACGCTGCTGCTACTCTCTGTTTTTCATATATGCACAGTCACTTTAACTATACATACTACCTCAATTGGGCCGACCAACCAGTGCTCCCGCACATTGGCTAACTGGGCTATCTGCATAGTGTCCCACCCACCAACACCCTCTTTTACACTACTCTCTGTTCATCATATATGCATAGTCACTTTAAGCATATCTACATGTACATACTACCTCAATCAGCCTGACTAACCAGTGTCTGTATGTAGCCTCGCTACTTTTATAGCCTGTTGTTTTATTTCTTTACTTACCTATTGTTCACCTAATACCTTTTTTGCACTATTGGTTAGAGCCTGTAAGTAAGCATTTCACTGTAAGGTCTACACCTGTTGTATTCAGCGCACGTGACAAATAAACTTTGATTTGATTTGAGTTACATGCTATAAGATCACATACATTTGTGGTATATGTCACTCTATACTTCACTGAGCTACTCTAATACTACTGTAATTGTACCCTACAAAGGGCAATGTCATTGGGATATTTTTTAGACCAGAGGAAAGAGTGCCTCCTACTGACCCTCCAACACCACTTCCAGCTGCATCTGGTCTCCCATCCAGGGACTGACCAGGACCAACCCTGCTTAGCTTCAGAAGCAAGCCAGCAGTGGGATGCAGGGTGGTATGCTGCTGGCAATACTACAGTAATTGTACACTTCACTGAGCTACTTTAATTGTATACTTCACTGAGCTACTATAATACTACTGTAATTGTATTATTCACTGAGCTACTGCAATACTACTGTAATTATGTGATATGTCTAATCTGATCAGCGCTCAGTAAGACTGGCTCCTACAGAGAGTCAGCCATGGATAATGATTAAGGAACCATTCTTTTATTTCACAATCTGTTAACAAGTTCCCTAGGGAGGGTCTTACTTGGTAGTCTGCCTGAACCAGTATAAATGCTGAGTGTACCTTCAGTCTGGTTAAACTAGTATAAATGCTGAGGCATACTTAAATCTGGTTAAACCAGTCTACTTACTTGGAGCTTGAGGGACTCAATGTCGTAGGGGCTGGGGATGAAGTCTGTGTGGACGCGGGCGCGACCACAGAAGGGGCCTGTGTAGGGAGGACTGGACTCCTCCAGCCTCATGCTGTCTCTCTGGCTGTAGCCACTGTCTAGGCTCTGGCGGTCCCCACCTGCAGCACGCATAGACAGACAATCGCAGGCATTGTCAGCTTGTCTAACAGCCTTATAGTCCCATGAAGGGTTTCCCTGAAAATAAGAAGCTGAACTATACTCAAAACTTTTAGCCATACCATTCCAATATTCCCAAGCTTGTGGCTGTGCCATGATTGGTAATGGGAGCGCCCAGCAACCCTGGACATGTCTATGATTAAAATTCATATCTACTATAGGCTTCTGATTTGAATGTAGTGGGGGTTAGCTTTATGTACTTGACTTGTTAGACAGGTTCAATAAAATATATTTTAGTTTACACCCAGAGAGCTGGCGAGAGAGGGGGCTGTAGATGGTGTCCTCTGAGCCTGTGGAGCACACGGAGGTCCTATTGCCTGCTGTCAGGTCTGGCATCCAGTCTGTGGTGGGGGACGGGGAGCCCTCCTCACCACTTTCCCCCTGTACATAGAGGATATTGATTAGTGTTCAACAACAGACAGTGCATTCAGGTCAACATTTGCCCTAACCACAGACATACTGTATATTCATTATACAATATTTTGTTATATATATGGCCATAAAATGAGGCTGTAGTACATATACAGACAGCTTGACAACTGAGGGCCTTCAGAAAAGTCTCCAAAGTAGACTGTGCTGTAGTGTGGCCTCATATGGTAGAACATCTTGAAGCTGTGAAAGTCTGAACCTTTTTGGGTGCTGTTTGAATGTGACCACTAGGGGGAGACATTGTCAACCTTTTGAAAATATTCAGGAAAAGAGGTACTGATACATATAGAGTGCGAAGTCAGAAGATTACATAGAGTTTAGCCAAGTACATTTAAACTCAGTTTCACAATTCCTGACACTTAATCCGAGTAAAAATGTCCTGTCTTAGGTCAGTTAGGATCACCACTTTATTTTAAGAATGTGAAATGTCAGAATAACAGTAGAGTGGTTTTTTAGCTTCTATTTCTTTCATCACATTCCCAGTGGGTCAGAAGTTTACATACACTCAATTAGTATTTGGTAGCATTGCGTTTAAATGGTTTAACTTGGGTCAAATGTTTCGGGTAGCCTTCCAC
Source organism: Oncorhynchus tshawytscha (assembly GCF_018296145.1). Taxonomy (NCBI): domain Eukaryota; kingdom Metazoa; phylum Chordata; class Actinopteri; order Salmoniformes; family Salmonidae; genus Oncorhynchus; species Oncorhynchus tshawytscha. Next base: position 19,973,379 of record NC_056449.1, read on the forward strand.
AAGCTTCCCACAATAAGTTGGGTGAATTTTGGCCCATTCCTCCTGACAGAGCTGGTGTAACTGAGTCAGGTTTGTAGGCCTCCTTGCTCGCACACTCTTTTTCAGTTCTGCCCACACATTTTCTATGGGGTTGAGGCTTTGTGATGGCCAATACCTTGACTTTGTTGTCCTTATGCCATTTTGCCACAACTTAGGAAGTATGCTTGGGGTCATTGTCCATTTGGAAGACCCATTTGCGACCAAGCTATAACTGATGTCTTGAGATGTTGCTTCAATATATCCATATTTTTCCTTCCTCATGATGCCATATGTTTGTGAAGTGCACCAGTCACTCCTGTAGCAAAGCACCCTCACTACATGATGCTGCATGTTGCATCCCCCCCGTGGTTCACAGTTGGGATGGTGTTCTTTTGCTTGCAAGCCTCCCCCTTTTGCCTCCAAACATAATGATGTTCATTATGGCCAAACAGTTCTATTTTGGTTTAATTAGAGGACCAGAGGACATTTCTCCAAAAATTAAGATCTTTGTCCCCATGTGTAGTTGCAAACCGTAGTCTGGCTTTTTTTAATGGCGGTTTTGGAGCTGTGGCTTCTTCCTTGCTGAGCAGCCTTTCATGTTATGTCGGTATAGGACTCGTTTTACTGTGGATATATATACTTTTGTACTCGTTTCCTCCAGCATCTTCATAAGGTCCTTTGCTGTTGTTCTGCGATTGATTTTCACTTTTTGCACCAAAGTACGTTCATCTCTAGGAGACAGAACGCGTCTCCTTCCTGAGCGGTATGACGGCTGCGTGGTCCCGTGGGGTTTATACTTGAGTACTATTGTTTGTACAGATGAACGTGGTACCTTCAGGCATTTAGGAATTGCTCCCAAGGATGAACCAGTCTTGTGGAGGTCTACAAAAACAATTCTGAGGTCTTGGCTGATTTCTTTTGATTTTCCCATGATGTCAAGCAAAGAGGCACTGAGTTTGAACGTAGGCCTTGAAATACATCCACAGGTACACCTCCAATTGACTCAAATTATGTCAATTAGCCTATCAGAAGCGTCTAAAGCCATGACATCATTTTCTGGAATTTTCCAAGCTGTTTAAAGGCACAATCAACTTAGTGTATGTAAACTTCTGACCCACTGGAATTGTGATACAGTTAATAAATAATCTTGTCTGTAAACAATTGTTGGAAAAATTACTTGTGTCATGCACAAAGTAGATCTCCTAACCGACTTGCCAGAACTATAGTTTGTTAACAAGACATTTGTGGAGTGGTTGAAAAAGGAGTTTTTTAATGACTCTAACCTAAGTGTATGTAAACTTCCGACTTCAACTGTGTAATATATATATATATATATATATATTATATTATATTATATTATACACACACACAGCATTGTTTACTGTTTGGGGTTTTAGGCTGGGTTTCTGTATAGCTCTTTGTGACATCGGCTGATGTTAAAAGGGCTTTATAAATCAATTTGATTGAAATTGGATTGATATGTAGATATATCCATGATCACTCAAATGAAGTGTCTGTCATTTTCAGGGTTAAATATCTATGCCTAAAATTGTGTTTTTTATTTTACACATTTAAAACTATATTTGAATATAAATTAATTGTGCAATCATACATTATGTTCATATTTACAATATAATTGTCATTTTTGTAGACAACAGGTCAGTTATGATGATTTTTTTGGTAAGAAGACCTACCCACGATGTTAGGGTTGTGACTAGATTACTTTTCATAACAGGTGACCATTTTAGCTCACCCTAACCCTTTTCCTAACCTTAACCTAATTCTTGTAAAATACCACTTTAATTCTCCTAACCTGTTATGAAAAAGTAACTTCCGGTCATCGCTGTACTCCACCTACCTGATGTTAGCTTTGGAACATTCTTTGCTAAGACCAAACCAGATATACTACATTACCCATAATACATCACCCTACACTTACCCCCTCTGCCAGAGCCTTCTGTACCCTCTTGGAGGTTTTACGGGTCATGGTGCGTGAGATGACGTTACGCCACGACTTCTTCCCCTGCTTGCTGCCACTCTTCACTGCCTCCTCCTCAGACACATCCTCCGGCACCTAGAGGGTTACTTTTGGTTACCATTTCAACATCTACTTAAGTGAATTTTTGTAAGGTGGGGGTGATGTGCACTGCTGTTATCTGTGTAGGATCACAAGAATTGTGAATTCTCAGACACAAATTAAGTGCACAGGGTCACCTAACTGTTTTTATTCACTAAAATTATAGTTATCACAGTAACTTGGGTGGGGATGTGCTCTAGTGGTTCACACGCACGCATGCTGCGATTCACACACACACAGATTGCAATGTGTGACGTGAATCGGTGATTGGGACACTGTCGGTGAAAGTGCTTCCAGTAAAGCTTGGCTGTGATGAAAACTTGTGTGTGTCACTGGCAGCAGGCCAGAACATTTTGACCTGAAGGCGCCGTCTTGGTGAGAGAACAGAACAGAGTAGAACATAACAGAGCAGAGTAAAACAGAGCAGAGTAGAACAGAGTAGAACAGAGCAGAGTAGAACAGAGCAGAACAGAACAGAACAGAGCAGAGCAGAGTAGAACAGAACAGAGCAGAGCAGAACAGTGTAGAACAGAGCAGAACATAACATAACAGAGCATGGTACAGTCAGCACCACAGAGAGTTATACTAATTCCTCCTCACAGGGCTACAATCAGACAGTACGGCTGTGTAGTTAACATGGAAGCCTTCAGCCCCAAATTCAGCATAACAGACCACATGTGCTGTAAACAAATACTACAGATTTCTCACATACATAGAGCAAATAGAGACATACTCTCTCACGCTGACATGCATTTGTACACACACACGGGGCACATGCACACAAACCGTCCACACACTATACATGCTTGTGCACAGAAAGACAGGACTGGAACAAAATAATCCCTAAACAAAATCATAGGAGCAGCACGTGGGTCGATAGCTCATAATTAAACCATGTCCCTCACAGTTAATGGAACAGATAGGTTCTGGAGATGTCATTAGCTCTAGTGAATGGATCCCACTGTGAAGAACCAGACTGTCTCGAAGACAGCAGCCATAAGTTCCCTGCTTGACTTCACAGAGAACATCCTGCTTGTTTATTTCAGTCCCGTCTCTCGACGTTTACACACAATTCTAAGCTTCATCCTCTGTGAACTTCCTCTCCTTGTCGAAAACTCCTTCTTAACTGCTGTCTCTGTCTTCTAACCTCCAGTCATACAGTTTGTAAAACTACAGTAGCAAAATAACAGTGCTGTCTATTTCCGTTTGATGTTATTGTCATCAATGTGAAAGTGAGGAAGTACAGAACTTGGCTATTGGTTGTTTGACAGGTCTTTGTTTTGGGCAATTTTGGGAAGCATAAATTGCAAACTTCCTTCATGGTTAGATATTCAAACACTTTCGTGAGTTCGCCCTTTGTGTTCATTAAATAGACAGTGTGCGGTGAATGTGGGTATGGATGAAAGCAGTATGTCCCCCGTCGAGGAACAACCACTTTTAGAATTTCAGTAAACAGAGAGACTGAAACAAACTATGTATTTCCATAATCAATGGTTGGTATTAAACTGTTACATGATGGAACTGTGATTACGTTTGGCTGCTAATGGAAGACAACAGAGGCTTTTGTTTGTAACAGAGGTAGTTTGGTGAACCATGCTCGTGTGATGAATAACCTTGTCTGAGCCCTGAAGAATTGCATTAGCTTCCCAAGGTAATGCCTAGGCTTTAGCTCCGCGCGCTGACACAGCGTAGTGGAGACCCGAATTCAAAACCAGTCAGTCACACTGTAAACTTACTGTGTAGTCCAAATTGAACTCCTTGTCCAGCACTACAGGGGACTTGGGCTTCATGAAGTCCTTGAAGCTGCTGGACCTCTGCAGGGTGAGCTGTGGAGACAGAGAGAAATACACAGAGGACTCATGTAGAGGAGACCAGAGAAATACAGAGGACTCATGTAGAGGAGACCCAGAGAAATACACAGAAGACTCATGTAGAGGAGACCCAGAGAAATACACAGAGGACTCATGTAGAGGAGACCCAGAGAAATACACAGAATACTCATGTAGAGGAGACCCAGAGAAATACACAGAAGACTCATGTAGAGGAGACCCAGAGAAATACACAGAGGACTCATGTAGAGGAGACCCAGAGAAATACACAGAGGACTCATGTAGAGGAGACCCAGAGAAATACACAGAGGACTCATGTAGAGGAGACCCAGAGAAACACATTTGAGTCATAACAGAAGACCCTCTCAACATACAGGTCACATCTTAAAGTCTTAAGCCTATAACATTTAATCAAAGATATTTAGGCACCCAGAGAGTTCTTCTAGTAAACTTCACAGAGACAGTTGGGATAAGAGGCAATGAGCCAGGAGAAGATAGAACATCAGCATGATGTCTAAAATACAGAGCCAAAATGTCATTGTGACCTGGGTTACTGTCACTGTGACCTGGGGGGTTAGGCCTTGTTGCCGTTTAGGCCTGTGTTACAGTTTAGGCTTCTTTGGGGGTTTAGGCCTGGGTGACTGCTTAGGCCTACTGTTAACCACTTACAGTAATGACAATATTTTAAACATTTTACATTTTTGTAGCAACAACAAACTCTGTATCATCAAGTTTATTAAATGACAACTTAACAAAAACCTTTCCTCTTATATTATGTAGAGCCTAGATCCAGCTAAATGTATCTGACCATTAGTCCTCAAAACATTTGAAACAATTGTGTGCAGAGAGAGAGAGAGAGACAGACAAATGTCTAGTCTATTGTTTGCGTCCTGAGATAGCACCTATCACACTGATGTTTCACTATACCTGGTATCATGTCCTTCTCTGTAGAGATTCACAGAATACATCACTACATCAGACAGCCTTAGTCATAACGCTAGCTCGGCTGGTCGTCATGGGATATGTAGTTATATATTACGGGATATGTAGAATGACCCACTGCTTACGCAGATATAAAGAGCCTAGACACAGATCGATAACATTATGGAATACTGTTCCCAAATGATCAAACAACCGTTATATGGCAAAGATAAAAGCTGAAGTCAGGTATATTGTGTTGAGGCCTAGTCTGTGTTGAGGCCTAGTCGGTGTTGGAGCCTAGTCTGTGTTGGAGCCTAGTCTGTGTTGGAGCCTAGTCTGTGTTGGAGCCTAGTCTGTGTTGGAGCCTAGTATGCTTTTATTTGCTCTATGCCTCTACCTCTAATCTCTCCAATGCATTTGAACAAACCTCTTCTTTTGTCTTGACATCTCTGATTCTACACTTCAGTTATGAATTTCAAATGTTCCCAACTGTATACTCCAACTTGGAGTAATTACACATATGATTTGGTCTCAATTTGATACTGTACTTGTTGCTGTCTAACATTTTTCATTGTTGCAGTTCCCTATAGAGATAAGCAGCCATTACTTTCCACATGAGGCCATGGCCTATCTTCACCTCTCCTTCTTGCCCCTAGTTAAAACCCACAGGAAGTGGGTACATGTTGGCCAACTGTTGGCAGCTAATCGCTGTAGATGTCTAGACAGCCTTGGTGGCTGTGAGAAGACTACATACTAATCAAACCACTGAACCAAAGGAGGGGAACAACCACTCAGAGACGAGAGTTTTAAGTTTAAAATGATAGGCATTAGTATAATCTAATATCCATTAGGTGATCTTGCTGAGGAGCAAATCATTTGCCTTCTCAGGCCTCAAAACACACTGAAGCCCATGTTTCAGGTACATTGACTCTACAGTGTCTCTGCTCCTGAGTCTATACAGTTGACCTTTCTCATCCAGGACTGATTATAGTCGCAAACTATCACATGTGGTGGTGAGGAGGAGCAATGGCATTAAGGTAATGAGGTGTGTTATAATGAAACCTGGATAGGAGCGTGGAACATGGGTGGCGGATGGAAAACAAGGGCACTGGTTAAGCGTAGGAGGATAGCTGTTACCCAACCAAGCCAGTAGAGCTTTAGAGCATGAAGCCACGAAACTCTGACTCAAACTGAACTTAGCGTCTATGTCCAAGGCCAACAGCAATGAATCATACAGCAATATTAGAGAGGAACTAACGTGTTGTGCCGTGAGAAGCATTATTTCATGTTTTTAACCCTGACAACCAAGGCTTCCATCTATTTCAGTTCTACGTTTTAGAATGTTTTTTCAGGTCACCACAAAAGTTTCTTCCTCTAAGCCTGTGTAGAACATCCTGTCAGTCTTTGCAGCCCATGTAGGCAATAGGCTAAGAGGTGTATCTCAATGTTGGGGTTAGTCCAGTATAATGGAATGAACCAGAGAAAGTAGCACTCTTCTAAATTACTCTCCACGCCGTGTTCATTCATCAGCAAGATAGAGCAACACAAAGTGTCCATCTGGTTCTATCATATATTTTCACACAATGTACTTATTTCACTTGTTCACTTCTCATTTGGACAAATAAATAGGCCTATGCATTTTTGATAGACATCTGAGTCCAAAGCCCTTTTTGCAGTGTGCACACAGCCCTTCTCCTCTTGTCATTGCACTTCGTATCATCATCACTCACAGACAGACAACCCAAACCTCCTCACCTTCTTCTTCTGCACCTTCTCCAGCACCTGCTCCTTCTCTGAGGCGTTGGAAGGTTTTCGCCGTAACATTGTTCCTCTATGGTTCCTCCTGCAATTCTTTGTGGTCAAAAGTGGAGAGACGGGCACCAATGCAGACTTCAGCGGCTCCTATCACTCTGTTGTCACTGCTAGAGGACAAAAACGTAGAGACAAAAAGAGTGACTTCCTGTTTGACAGAGACTGAGAGGAAGTCACATGACCACACAGGAAATAGAGAAGCAGACTTCTGTAGGCACTTTGGTTTGAGTTTGCCAGAGAAACTCAACTTTGCTTGTATTTTTCTTTTCTTTCTTTTTCTTTTCTGAATACCTTTCTGTCCTAGGAGTTTTGGTTCTACACCGCTGGTGAAAGAGATGATTCATCTCTAGGTTCACAAAGAGTAATGGTTGATCTATTCAGAAAAAGTAATGGATCTAATCTCATTTCTCTAACATAGGGGATAATTAATATAAAACAGAGATGACCATTATTTCCAAAAACATGTCCCGTCGTGACAAAAATGCAGAACTAGTGATTGCCTTCCTCTCATGCTGGTCTATATTTGCCTATTACAAAACAAGAAAAAAATCCCATCTATCCGAGTGGGAGAAATGAATCATCTTCGCATGTTCTGCCAGTCACATTCTGTTAAAAGTCTCTAAAGAACACATCCCTGGGTCGCTCCTCTATTCAGTTCGCAGCAGAAGGTGACTGGAACGGGCTGCAAAAAACACTCAAACTGGACAGTTTTATCTCCATCAATACCTTCAGAATAAATCATGGACACTCTTACTGACACTCATATCACATGTGCATATACTGTAATTTATACCATCTAATGCACCTCGCCTATGTCGCTCGGCCATCGCTCATATTTATATGTACATATTCTCATTCGGTAGTTGTTGGGCAATTGTTAGATTACTTGTTAGATAGGTGTGTATTAGGTAGTTGTTGAGAATTGTTAGATTATTTGTTAGATATTACTGCACTGTTAGAACTAGAAGCACAAGCATTTTGCTACACTCCCATTAACATCTGCTAACCATGTGTACATGACCAATAGAATCGTATTTTATTTTATTTGATCATCAATTAAATTGTGAGTTTTAATACTTGGTTGCAAATAATTTGCAGTCAATGACTGCCTGAAGTCTGGAACGCATAGACAACACCAGATGCTTGGTTTCTTCCCTGGTGATGCTCTGCCAGGCCTTTACTGCAGCTGTCTTAAGTTCTTACTTGTTCTTGAGGCGTTTTGCCTTCAGCAAGTTAAATGCACGCTCATTCCACATTCCACTTCTTTACCTTAAAAAAGTATTGGGTTGCTTTCACAGTATGCATCGGGTCACTGTCCATCTGCACTGTGAAGGGCCGTCCAATGACTTTTGAAGCATTTGGCTGAATCTGAGCAGATAATATAGCCCTAAACACTTCAGAATTTATCCTGCTGCTTTGTCAGCAGTCACAGCATCAATGAATACCAGTTCCATTGGCAGCCATACATGCCCACAACATAACACTACCTCCACCATGCTTCACAGATGATGTGGTATGCTTTAGATCATGAGCAGTTCCTTCCCTTCTCCATACTCTTCTCTTCCCATCATTCTGGTACAAGTTGATCTTTGTCTCATCTGTCCATAGGATGTTGTTGCAGAACTGTAGACTTATTTAGATGTTTTTTTGGCATACTATAATCTGTTCTTCCTGTTTTTGAGGCTTACCAATGGTTTACATCTTGTGGTAAACCCTCTGTATTTACTCTGGGGAAGTCTTGACACAGATACACCTAAACTAACCTCTTTCAGGACCCTGACCCAAAGATAATTTGTAAAAATCCAAATAACTTCACAGATCTTCATTGTAAAGGGTTTCAACACTGTTTCCCATGCTTGTTCAATGAACCATAAACAATTAATGAACATACACCTGTGGAACGGTCATTAAGACACTAATAGCTTACAGACGGTAGGCAATTAAGGTCGCAGTTATGAAAACCTAGGACACTAAATAGGCCTTTCTACTGACTCTGAAAAACACCAAAGGAAAGATGCCCAGGGTCCCTGCTCATCTGCGTAAACGTGCCTTAGGCATGCTGCGAGGAGGCATGAGGACTGCAGATGTGGCCAGGGCAATAAATTGCAATGTCTGTACTGTGAGACGTCTAAGACAGCACTACAGGGAGACAAGACGGACAGCTGATCATCCTCGCAGTGGCAGACCACGTGTAACAACACCTGCACAGGATCGGTACATCCGAACATCACTCCTGTGGGACAGGTACAACAACTGCCCCAGTTACACCAGGAACACACAATCCCTCCATCAATGCTCAGACTGTCCGCAATAGGCTGAGAGAGGCTGGACTGAGGGCTTGTAGGCCTGTTGTAAGGCAGGTCCTCACCAGACATCACCGGCAACAACGTCGCCTATGGGCACAAACCCACCATTGATGGACCCGACAGGACTGGCAAAAAATGCTCTTCACTGACGAGTTGCTGTTTTGTCTCACTAGGGGTGATGGTCGGATTCGCGTGTATCGTCGAAGGAATGAGCGTTACATAGAGGCCTGTACTCTTGTGCGGGATCCATTTGGAGGTGGAGCGTCCGTCATGGTCTGGGGCAATGTGTCACAGCATCATCGGGCTGAGCTTGTTGTCATTGCAGGCAACCTCAACGCTGTACGTTACAGGGAAGACATCCTCCTCCCTCATGTTGTACCCTTCCTGCAGCGTCATTCTGACATGACCCTCCAGCATGACAATGCCACCAGCCATACTGCTCGTTCCGTGCGTGATTTCCTGCAAGACAGGTATGTCAGTGGTCTGCCATGGCCAGCGAAGAGCCCGGATCTCAATCCCATTGTGCACGTCTGGTACCTATTGTATCGGAGGGTGAGGGCTAGGGCCATTCCCACCAGAAATGTCCGGGAACTTGCAGGTGCCTTGGTGGAAGAGTGGGGTAACATCTCACAGCAAGAACTGGCTAATCTGGTGCAGTCCATGAGGAGAAGCACTGCCATACTTAATGCAGCTGGTGGCCACACCAGATACTGACTGTTAATTTTGATTTTGATCTCACCCCTTTGTTCAGGGACACATTATTCCATTTCTGTTAGTCACATGTCTGTGGAACTTGTTCAGTTTATGTCTCAGTTGTTTAATTTTGTTATGTTCTTACAAATATTTACACATGTTAAGTTTGCTGAAAATAAACGCAGTTGACAGTGAGAGGACGTTTCTTTTAATGCTGAGTTTACCTCCTAGAGGCTGTTCTTGAACCGGCCAACTGTTGTGAAGGGGTTTTTCTTCACCAGGGATAGAATTCTTCTGTCATCTACCACAGTTGTTTTCCGAGGTCTTCCAGGCCTTTTGGTATTCCTGAGCTCACCAGTGCGTTCTTGCTCTCATTAAGAATGCACCAAATAGTTGATTTGGCCACACATAATGTTTTTGCCATCTCTCTGATGGGTATGTTTCAGCCTAATGGCGGCTTGCATCACTGGCAGTGACAGCTCTTTGGACTTCTTATTGAGGGTTAACAGCAACAGATTCCAAATGAAAATGCCACACTTGAAATTAACTCTAGACCTTTTGTCTGCTTACTTGTAAATTAATTTATTAAGTGATAATGCCCGAGAAGCCAGTGTTTGTTAGATATATTGGCACGGGTGTCTCCCTTGGGTCCAGATGATTCTTTGTGGCCTCGTTATATGCGAGAGTGCCGTATCTGAGAGAGAGAATGCATTGTTAGAATATTGTTTTCCAGTAGCCTAATTACGAGTGCAACTTCGAAATAACACAAACAGGCTGTGAACAATATACCTTAGACCGTCCTCATCTGTTTTTACGAGGAATGAGTTGGGCTTTAGTTGTCTGTTCCCCTCTTTTCCTCTTCGACCCAGATGTTACTGGAGGTTGAACCACACTTTCTGGACCAGACCCCCTTGGTGACCCGGGATTTAGAGCCTAGTTTTGGAGCTGGGCCATGTCCTTATCGGGGATGGGAGGGTGGCTGTTAGTGATACATTTTCCTTGCCGCCTTAGCTGTTTGATGTTGCCCAGAAATACATGATTTGAGGTGGTAAATTCAGTGTCCTTCATATGGCACCAGCTGTGACCGATGGGTGGGTCATATAGAAACCGGTTGAGCCCACTACGGAGTGCCAGGTAGCCTGTGCTGTATGTCTCCCCCTTCCCATTTGGCACATTTCCATAAAAATGTCAAGAAGGATGATAAACTTCCTTAGTGATAGTTATGAAGTTGCCATTTTTTAATTCTCTGTTAGCCAGCCCTCGAAGCAACGCAAAGCCCAGTTTGTATTCTTAACTGGGTTGTTTTCTTTCTTCTTTTTTGTGCTTCTTTAGGCTGTTCAACGCAGTATCATCCAAATCTGCATGCCTGGGTATTATTGCTCTCTCCTTTCCCCACTCATCCATAGTCATGCCGCCGAAAAGATCAAAAGAAATGTTCCACTCATCCATTTTAGTTTTCACCCTAACATACAGTACTGTTCAGGAGTAAAACTCTACCCTAACATATAGTACTGTTCAGGAGTAAAACTCTACCCTAACATACAGTACTGTTCAGGAGTTAAACCCTACCCTAACATGCAGTACTGTTCAGGAGTAAAACCCTACCCTAACATGCAGTACTGTTCAGGAGTAAAACCCTACCCTAACATACAGTACTGTCCAGGAGTAAAACCCTACCCTAACATGCAGTACTGTTCAGGAGTAAAACCCTACCCTAACATACAGTACTGTCCAGGAGTAAAACCCTACCCTAACATACAGTACTGTCCAGGAGTAAAACCCTACCCTAACATACAGTACTGTCCAGGAGTAAAACCCTACCCTAACATACAGTACTGTCCAGGAATAACACCCTACCCTCAACATACAGTACTGTCCAGGAGTAAATCCCTACCCTAACATACAGTACTGTCCAGGAGTAACACCCTACCCTAACATACAGTACTGTCCAGGAGTAACACCCTACCCTAACATACAGTACTGTCCAGGAGTAAAACCCTACCCTAACATACAGTACTGTTCAGGAGTAAAACCCTACCCTAACATACAGTACTGTCCAGGAGTAACACCCTACCCTAACATACAGTACTGTTCAGGAGTAAAACCCTACCCTAACATACAGTATTGTCCAGGAGTTAAACCCCATTCTGTCTTGAAAGCTGCCACCCATTTTAACTCCTATCTACCACCATCATTAGAGTGTTGAAAGTGATATTCACTTGTTGGACAACACTGTTACAATGACTACATCTACCGTACTTAATTGGACAGTTTTGTCATCCCAATCTCTGGCCAGAAGAAGATGAGTAGTGTTGATATAGAGGTGCCAGTTGAGGTTGTGTTGATATATATATATTTTTTTGTTTGTTGTCATGTTATCAGACATTCTTATCCAGAGCAACTTAGAGTAGTGAGTGCAGACATGTTTTAGTACTGGTCCCACGTGGGAATCAAACCTTGGTGTTGAATGCACCATGCTCTACCAACTGGGCCTCACAGGATAGAGGTGCTGGTTAGGAGTTCCAGCACTGAGTCAGCTTTACAAAAACACCCACAGTATTTCTGTCAAAGCAGACCTGAACCTTGGAAGTGAAAGCCTTCACGAGATGACACATTTAGAAACTGAAGCCGCTGGGCTGGTGCAAATCCCTGCCACAGCAGAATCACGCAGCCTGCTCGACCAGAAACACATCCATGTTGATTCTTGATGAGGTATACAATGTGACTGCTCTGTAAGGAGAGAGGTCTGTCAAATCATGGCCATCCATTTGAGTTGCAGGATCAGTTGTCCTTAACCACGGATACAGGGTTAGGTATTTTCTATCCCATAATGGTTAAGGTTAGGATTGAAGGACAGGGTAATATGGTCCTAAATCAATGTTCAAGGACATCTTCTTCCTTGATCCAATAACATCCCAAAAAACAACCGATGGAGGATAAAGACAATGTGTATACATTTGCGTGTGTACCTTGCATGTTGGACAAAACAACCATTAGGATGCCTACCAAGTGGAATTAGACAAAACAGGAAGTCGACGTGTGTTACATGTAGCCTGTTAATTTGGGGGGTTGGTAATGTAGGCTGTTATTTTGGAGGGTTGGTAATGTAGGCTGTTATTTTGGAGGGTTGGTAATGTAGGCTGTTATTTTGGAGGGTTGGTAAACCACATGACAAGAGAATGCCCCAGTTTCATTTTCTCTTCATTCGAATGGAAGTTTGCCAAAATGTTTGTGTGTTTGTACAAAGGTTTGAGGAAGAAAAGGATAAATAAACAATATTCAGCATAATATATACTGGTTTAATAGAAAGAACAAACAGTAGCTATTCAAGAGGATACACAGTATAACTATACTCTTCATTTTGGGACATGGGCACTATGTGACAGTTGAGACAGTATATTCACTATAACTATATTCAGGCCCTTTGCTCACACAGAGACAATGAGCTCATATTTTCAACATCAATTAGTCATTGCATTGTTCCTCTTTCTCCAGTGGCCTCTAGCAACAGACCCAACCACTTGAAACACACAGAGTGTTAATGGGACAGTGTCATCTAACAACAACAATGGAAGCCCCTGAACAACAGAGCAAAGCTATCTTTCTCTTCTTGTGAAAACACTTCTTTTTTTTGCACATCAAAGAAAAGCATGCAACAGGGCGTCTCAGAAAAACCCACATTCACAATTTCCTGCAGCTCTGACAGATCTGTTGTCATGCAATGGCCCCCGTCTCGCTGGCAGTAGTTCTTCACATGGCACAGCTAGACAAACCTCTCAAGCTTGGGGGTTACTCATATCAGACAGTGACAGTGGCTGCTTTTAGAGACACTGATTAACACTCAACGTGTGATGATGATCCCCATTATCTGTCCCTTACAAAGTGCTAACAGGCACAGATTACACTACAACATTCCCCTTGTCATCATGACCATCTTGTGCTATATTGAATTTGTTTGATTCAACTTTTTCTTCAGGGACAAACTATGTTTGATGTGCAATCAAAGCAAACACAGAGAGTAAGTAGTAGACAACATGCGGGTTAACAAATAGTAATCATAAGTATTACAATTGTTCTTAATTAATAAACTACAAATCCATTTACACTGACTACAGGCAAGGAGACCTGCCATGGAAGCAGCTATCTCCACCTGCTTCCATGGCAGGGTCTTGTCCCCTGCCATTACCTCCTCCCAGGTCCAGGATGTCCTCCACTCCGCGTTCTCCTGGGTCCAAGATGTCCACTGCTTTTTAGCACGCTGCTTGGACCTTTCTTGGTGGGTTGTTTTGTCACAGTCATCATAATGAGGAGACCAAGGCGCAGGGTGGTAAGCAAACATAACTCTTTAATAAAAGAGAGAACACTGAACAGAACTAAACAAAACTAACAGTGAAGCAATATGGCCAGTGCAGAACAGGCAACTAAACATAGAATAACAACCCACAAAAGACCAAGGAATATGGCTACTTAAATATGATCCCCAATCAGAGACAACAATAAACAGCTGTCTCTGATCGGGAACCAATTCAGGCCACCATAGACCTACATTTACCTAGAAAATACTAAAACCCCATAGATATACAAAAAACCCTAGACAAGACAAAAACACACATACCACCCTCGTCACACCCTGACCTAACCAAAATAATAAAGAAAACAAAGATAACTAAGGTCAGGGCGTGACAGTACCCCCCACCAAAGGTGCGGACTCCCGGCCGCAAACCTAAACCTATATGGGAGGGTCTGGGTGGGCATCTAACCTCGGTGGCGGCTCTGGTTCTGCACTCCGCCCCCCTTCTTTACACTGAGTCCGCTCTTGTAGCACAGACCCGTGGATCATCGTCGGAGGCTCTGGACTGCGGATCCTCGCCATAGGCCCCGGGCTGGGGACCCTCGCTGCATAGATCATCGCCGGATGTTCTGGACTGGTGACCTTCGCTGGAGACCCCGGACTGTGGACCTTCGCTGGAGACCCCGGGCTTGGGACCGTCGCTGGAGACCCCGGGCTTGGGACCGTCATTGGAGGCTCCGGGCTGGGGACCGTCGTTGGAGGCTCCGGAATATGGCCCGCCGTTGGAAGCTCCGGCCTGTGGCCCGTGGTTGGAGGCTCCGGACTATGGCCCGTCGTTGGAGGCTCCGGACTGTGGCCCGTCGTTGGACTGTGGCCCGTCGTTGGAGGCTCCGGACTGTGGCCCGTCGTTGGAGGCTCCGGACTATGGTTTTTACGTTGGAGGCTCCGGACTGTGGCCCGTCGTTGGAGGCTCCGGACTGTGGCCCGTCGTTGGAGGCTCCGGACTGTGGCCCGTCGTTGGAGGCTCCGGACTGTGGCCCGTCGTTGGAGGCTCCGGACTGTGGAACATGGCAGTTGGAGGCCCGGACTGTGGCCCGTCGTTGGAGGCTCCGGACTGTGGCCCGTCGTTGGAGGTTCCGGACTGTGTCCCCGGAGCTCCGGACTGTGGCCCGTCGTTGGAGGCTCCGGACTGTGGCCCGTCGTTGGAGGCTCCGGACTGTGGCCCGTCGTTGGAGGTTCCGGTCAGGGCGAGTGCGGGGAGGAGGAACAGAGCGTACTGGACCCTGGAGACGCACTGGAGGCCTGGTGCGTGGTGCCGGAACTGGTGGTACTGAGCTGGTGACACACACCTCAGGGCGAGTGCGGGGAGCAGGCACAGGACGTACTGGACTATGGAGGCGTACTGGAGGTCTGGGGTGTAGAGGTGACACAACCCGTCCTGGCTGGATGTTTATTAACCTTCAGTCATTAGAGCTACATGCTATAATACAGTCCTAATAATGACCCAATGTGCATCACAGAGATTCTATCAAATTACACACACACAGTAATTCCACTGACCCAGTTTCCATGGACTCCTTTCTGACATTTTGCAATTGGGATTCTACATAATAAATAGCACATGTACTGTAATAAAGGAAATGAATTTAAATGAAATATGTACATCTGTAATGGGCATCATGTCAGTGTTATTGCAGATGTTCATTAAGCTGACACTAGCTGTGATGACAGGTGCAGATGTTTTATCATGACTGATGATGATGTCTTGATGATATCTGCTGTCATTAGAGTAAGAAGACATCATGACAGAGGGTACAAGTAAAGTGTCACCACCCCGTGTGTTTCTTACCTGTTGCGGCTCATGAGGGAGGTGTCAAGCCGCTCCCTGTCACACGGGACTAATGACACGGTGTCAAAGGTGAGGTAATTATGGCCATATTGCAGGAGACAAATACAAAGGGCAGAAAGTCAATGATTGTCCGTCTTTGGCTGTGTTTCTAGCGGACTACATTGCAGACACTGCAGCCAGATCTTATAACATCTGGGCTCTTTACATCTGACAGTTGACATCATATTATGTATAGGAAGCATACAGTATTTTCACAGCTTTAATACATTCCCATCATAGTTAAAAATGTATCAGTATTTAGCCACACTTGTCTGATGTTTCCACATGTTCAATATAGAAGCTTTAGTTCTATAGTTTACCTTCCTTAGCGTGCGCTGGTACGATGCCAACAACATCTTCAATACGGGTCCCAAAGTCATTTTCCTTGTAATATCCTGGTTCTGGATGAGATACAATCTGCTCATGAAATAAAGATTTCCATTCTCTTCCTTTTCATGCAAGTCAAAATGGCAGCTCACAAATCTAAATAAACCTTATGGCATCAAGATGTTTATTACAGATAAGGAATCAGGCTTTTACAACCATAAGAAACATGACAATGACATTGGTTTGCTCTTTTCAGACCAAATCAGGAACACTCTTATTAAAATGGTGCCATCTAGAACCTAAAATGATTATTTGACTGTCCCCATAGGTGAACCCTTTGAAGAACCCTTTTTGGTTCCAGGTAGAACACTTTTGGGTTCCATGTAAAACCTTTTCCAGACAGGGTATTACATGGAACCAAAAATAGTTCTACCTGGTAACAAAAAGGGTTCTACCTTGAACCAAAAAGGGTTCTCCTATGGGGACAGACGAAGAACCCTTTCGGAACCCTTTTTTATAAGAGTGTACTGAAGATGGTAGACCAAAAAGAAACAATGATAAATGTATGTAAAGCCATCATACGCAGATTTCCACGCTGTGGCAAGCCCTGTGGCCGTGGTTCAGGTCCACTTCCCACAATGCCCGGCGCCCCAGCAACTCCATGTTTACAGCCATTGATAAACAAAGTGTTAACGTGCCCTGAGGGGTATACTACAAAGCAGGATCAATGAGCAGCTAATTTTGATACTTTGATACACAACCAGAAATAACTGTTGATTTTCTGGTTCACTAAGAAAGCTAAACGTATATATGTGTTTTTGGTTGTTGAGATAATTAGACCAAGCCCATTTCAAACTTATCTTTCTAAAAACTACAAATATTTCAGAATATTCAGCCTTCACAATTACTTCTTGTTTGCATAATTTAAAACAGGGATGGGCAACTTTGATGGGGGTGGGGGCCACAAAAAAATCTTAACTCATCATGAGGGGCTGTAGTTGCTCACGGGTATGCGTACCCACATCCATACACTCCCCCCCACATTGCGAGTAAAACATTTAGGTGGCACCCCTCGAGAGCGGAGATTTTTTTTTAAATACAAAGTTAATTTTGTGCAATTATACACATTTTGCCATGGAGTGTAGAGAACTTTATGCAGTTTTAAAGCAAGTTTGCTGCAATTCAACACATTTTCAATAGGGTAGAGAGAAATGTTCGCAGTTTTCAATAGGATATCAGAGTGAGACTGACAAACAAAATCAATGGGGCCCCCCCGGCCAGTAATTCAACTATAACAAGTTTAGATAGCTGGTCTCTAAACTAATTTAGCAATCTGATTGCCTATCAGTGACTGACATAACAAGAGAAAATCTGCTGGTGCACAACTACATTTTGAAAATGCATCTTGTGTATTGTACTATTACAACTCTCAACAGTATTGAATTGATCCGAGGACCACCAGTTGCCGATCCCTGCTTTAAAACATGTATTTTTCCTTCCTTTCTTGAAGTAATCACTGATTTAACACAACTGGATAGGTGACTGTGAAACTACATGTTTCCTCATATACCTTTCAATACATTCATAACAGATCAAGAGCCTCAAAGAAGGAAAAATGCATTTTCAAAGTGTTCATTGAACAGGTCCTCAGACAGACCCAAAGTGCTTTATGTAAAATAAATCACCTTGCTGGGGGACAAGTAGACAAAATACCGCCCTCTTGTGGTTGTATTGAATGTCACTCTAATTCTTTTACATATCCACCAGTAGTAACCCCTGACAGTGTGACGAGAATGAGCAGCTGTTTCTGAGCACTTGTACATTGCATTGCATTCACCTTCTGTCCCTGAGGGGAAGATGGTCCAAGAGATGCCAATATTTCCCATGAGCACACAAGTAACTGCCTCCTTTGGTGTGAGAGATATAGACAGGTGTTGATTAGAGACTTGGTTTGAAATTACTTGGTTTGAAATTATAGACATATGAAATACCTCTAGGCTCCATGAAAGGTATATGTACTGTATATAAAGCTGCTGAGACCCATAGGGTCACCTTAACACATAGCTGTACCATCTGCATGTCAGTGGGGGTCCTTCAGTCAACAGTTTGTGTGATGTCAGTGGTCTCATCTCTATGGGTCACAAGAACACGATATCAAAGAACACAAGTCATGGATCATTTGAATCAATATGGATAATAACTGAAGACTAATGTTTTCTTTCTAGGTCTATGGTTGATACTACACCCTCAGCTGTTCTCTACTCACAGATACTGGCCACCAGAGATATGGTTTATACTACACCCTCAGCTGTTCTCTACTCACAGATATTGGCCACCAGGGCTATGGTTTATACTACACCCTCAGCTGTTCTCTACTCACAGATACTGGCCACCAGAGATATGGTTTATACTACACCCTCAGCTGTTCTCTACTCACAGATATTGGCCACCAGGGCTATGGTTTATACTACACCCTCAGCTGTTCTCTACTCACAGATACTGGCCACCAGGGCTATGGTTTATACTACACCCTCAGCTGTTCTCTACTCACAGATACTGGCCACCAGGGCTATGGTTTATACTACACCCTCAGCTGTTCTCTACTCACAGATACTGGCCACCAGAGACATGGTTTATACCACACCCTCAGCTGTTCTCTACTCACTGATACTGGCCACCAGGGCTATGGTTTATACCACACCCTCAGCTGTTCTCTACTCACAGATACTGGCCACCCAGAGTCCACCGTCTCATCAAGTCAGCTTTCTACTGGTTGCATTAGAAGGGCTATAATACAACATTTGTGACAAAACAATAGAGTTAGTGGTACTGTGAGGCAGATACTAACATTAAGAGACAAGGTGGAAAAGATAGTTCCAGATACCTGTGGTGGGCCAGAGCAGCATTGGGCCCACTGGCAGATATGGTTTCAAAGCTTGGTGTGCCATCAGAGAATCTGGGTTCGCGCCCAGGCTCTGTCGTAACCGGCCGCGACCGGGTGGTCCGTGGGGCGACGCACAATTGGCCTAGCGTCGTCCGGGTTAGGGAGGGCTTGGCCGGTAGGGTGTGGCGCCCGGCCCGCCACAGGTTGCCAGGTGTACGGTGTTTCCTCCAACACATTGGTGCGGCTGGCTTCCGGTTTGGATGTGCGCTGTGTTAAGAAGCAGTGCGGCTTGGTTGAGTTGTGTATCGGAGGACGCGTGACTTTCAACCTTCGTCTCTCCCGAGCCCACGATGAGACAAGATAGTAGCTACTAAAACAATTGGATACCACAAAATTGGGGAGAAAAAGGGGTCAAATAAAATAATAAAAAAAGAGAATGACAAACTTGGATTAGCTAACACAACGTGTCATTGGAACACAGGAGTGATGGTTGCTGATAATGGGCCTCTGTACACCTATGTAGATTTTCCGTTAAAAATCTGCCATTTCCAGCCACCATAGTAATTTACAACATTAACCATGTCTACACTGTATTTCTGATCAATTTGATGCTATTTTAATGGACAAAAAATATATATATATTTCAAAAACAAGGACAATTTCTAAGTGACCCCAAACTTTTGAACGGTAGTGTACATGCAAACGTTAGGCAATGAGTTGACGTAGACTAGCAAGAATTGGTCTGAGAATGGTCAATATCAAAGACAGATGAAATATCTCAGATATTTAATTAACGTTGTAAAATGAATGGATTCACATGCAAGGCATAAAGCGTAAGTTACACGCATTAACAAGCATGACATGGCATTATTTTGAGCATATAATGTAAATCCTAAAGTTAATTTACAGGACAAAGCATGAACAAAAATATGCTTATTCCATAGACTGGATACAGGATACCATCGATATGCTTATTCCATAGACTGGATACAGGATACCATCGATATGCTTATTCCATTTATAACATCTGAAACTTTTAACCCAAAGCCAACCACCACTGACCAATCAAACAAAACAAAGTTTACAGTGTAACCTGACCACCAAGGCACAATCTTACACAGGGTGTCACAGCATCTAAGTGCTTGTGTGGGGGATGGAACCACTGTAAACGAGAGGACAATAACACTTCTTTGAAATGAATTATACAGATACAAGTAACCACAGAGATCATACATACATATATATAGCTAGCATCAGATGTCCTCAGTGAACAAGATTCCGATATTATAATACTATAGTACCTCACTTCTGGTATCTATCACATTCAATAGTCAGTCCTCTGAATACTGTAACAGAGAGAAACATTTTGCACCCTGTCGTCCTACTACAGGTGTCAAAGAGCACAAATTAGGGACGAGCCGACGTGTGCCCACATTGATAACTTTATGGGCTGCCTTAGGGATAGAGAAGAGGAAGGGGTCAAAGCCGATGTCGTCAGTGACCGTAATCTCTCGAATCAGCCAGTCAGTTGTACTGCTGACGAATATTGTGGAACAAAAGCAACAATAGGACTGATCAGTAATTTATTCCCCACATTTCTTAATGATTTTAGAACATCAAGTATGACTGTTTAATTAATGAAGGGATTAGTGTGAAATCTGTCAGTTTTATGCAGATTAACAACTTTTACAACTTTAAAATAGCTTCACTGATAAACATTGCTTGCTCTTTGGGGTTTTAGGCTGTAAAGCACTTTGTGACAACATCTGTTGTTAAAAGGGCTTTATAAAATACATTTGGTTGATGCCTATCACTATGAGCTTTTTTTGTGTGTGTTTTCAGTGGAATTCCTCTTTCCATTCATAGTTTTGTTCAGCTAGAGATAGGGATTTGAAATGAGAGGAGGTAGACAAGAGAGCAACACAGGCTGCAGGTCTAGTCAACACAGTCTGTTGTTCTAGTCTAGTCAACAGTCTGCAGTTCTAGTCAACACAGTCCGCAATTCTAGTCTAGTCAACACAGTCTGCAATTCTAGTCGAAACAACAGTAAGCAATTCTAGTCAATACAGTCTGCAGTTACAGTCCAGTCAACACAGTCTGCTGTTCTAATCTAGTCAACACAGTCTGTGGTTCTAGTCTAGTCAACAGTCTGCAGTTCTAGTCAACACAGTCTGCGGTGCTCGTCTAGTCAACACAGTCTGCGGTGCTCGTCTAGTCAACTCAGTCTGCGGTTCGAGTCTAGTCAACACAGTCTGCTGTTCTAGTCTAGTCAACACAGTCTGCTGTTCTAGTCTAGTCAAAACAGTCTGCTGTTCTAGTCGAGTCAACACAGTCTGCAATTCTAGTCGAGTCAACACTGTCTGCAATTCTAGCCAACACAGTCTGCAGTTCTAGTCTAGTCAACACAGTCTGCAGTTCTAGTCTAGTCAACACAGTCTGCTGTTCTAGTCTAGCCCACACAGTCTGCTGTTCTAATCAACACTCTGCCGGTCTAGTCAACACACTCTGCCGGTCTAGTCAACACACTCTGCCGTTCTAGTCTAGTCAACACAGTCTGCAATTCTAGTCGAGTCAACACAGTCTGCAGTTCTAGTCTAGTCAACACACTCTGCCATTCTAGTCTAGTCAACACAGTCTGCAATTCTAGTCGAGTCAACACAGTCTGCAATTCTAGTCGAGTCATCACAGTCTGCAATTATAGTCGAGTCAACACAATCTGCAGTTCTTGTCTAGTCAACACAGTCTGCAATTCTAGTCTTGTCAACACACTCTGCCGGTTTAGTCAACACACTCTGCCGGTCTAGTCAACACACTCTGCCGTTCTAGTCTAGTCAACACAGTCTGCAGTTCTAGTCTAGTCAACACAGTCTGCAGTGCTAGTCTAGTCAACACAGTCTGCCGGTCTAGTCAACACACTCTGCCAGTCTAGTCAACACAGTCTGCAATTCTAGTCTAGTCAACACTGTCTGCAATTCTAGTCTAGTCAACACTGTCTGCAATTCTAGTCGAGTCAACACAGTCTGCGGTTCTAGTCGAGTCAACACAGTCTGCGGTTCTAGTCGAGTCAACACAGTCTGCAATTCTAGTCTAGTCAACACAGTCTGCAATTCTAGTCGAGTCAACACAGTCTGCGGTTCTAGTCTAGTCAACACAGTCTGCCGTTCTAGTCTAGTCAACACAGTCTGCCGTTCTAGTCTAGTCAACACACTCTGCCGGTCTAGTCAACACACTCTGCCGTTCTAGTCTAGTCAACACAGTCTGCCGTTCTAGTCTAGTCAACACAGTCTGCGGTTCTAGTCTAGTCAACACAGTCTGCCTTTCTAGTCTAGTCAACACACTCTGCCGTTCTAGTCTAATCAACACAGTCTGCCGTTCTAGTCTAGTCAACACAGTCTGCAGTTCTAGTCTAGTCAACACAGTCTGCAGTTCTAGTCTTGTCAACACAGTCTGCGGTTCTAGTCTAGTCAACACAGTCTGCAATTCTAGTCTAGTCAACACTGTCTGCAATTCTAGTCTAGTCAACACTGTCTGCAATTCTAGTCGAGTCAACACAGTCTGCGGTTCTAGTCGAGTTAACACAGTCTGCGGTTCTAGTCGGGTCAACACAGTCTGCAATTCTAGTCTAGTCAACACAGTCTGCAATTCTAGTCGAGTCAACACAGTCTGCGGTTCTAGTCTAGTCAACACACTCTGCCGGTCTAGTCAACACACTCTGCCGTTCTAGTCTAGTCAACACACTCTGCCGGTCTAGTCAAGTCTGCGGTTCTAGTCTAGTCAACACAGTCTGCGGTTCTAGTCTAGTCAACACACTGCCTTTCTAGTCTAGTCAAAACACTCTGCCGTTCTAGTCTAATCAACACAGTCTGCAGTTTTAGTCTAGTCTACACAGTCTGCAGGTCTTGTCAACACAGTCTGCAGGTCTTGTCAACACAGTCTGCGGTTCTAGTCTAGTCTACACAGTCTGCAGGTCTTGTCAACACAGTCTGCAGTTCTTGTCTTGTCAACACAGTCTGCAGTTCTAGTCTAGTCAACACAATCCAGTCTCATCTCTTCTCACCATCTCTCTCCAGCTCACAGTTGTAGTCCATTTAGCGTTCAGCCTTGACCCAGTAGTGACTGTCTGTCCAGAGGACTGTTGTTCTGGGTCACCACTGCTGTGCCTGCTAGGGAGGGTTACATTACTGGCTGAGGCAGAGTTAAGTGTACTTTTTAATGCATAGGCTACTTACAGGACAGGTACATAACAGAGGGACTTACAACACTTCCAATGATTACAAAATGTATCAACTCATTCACAGCATTTTCATAACAGCATCATAATAGTTTTACTCTTTGTAACACTGGTGTTGACCTCTGTGCTTATCGTAAGCTGCCAGACACAGACTAATCTGGATGTCTGGCACATTCAAATATAAAATAAAATAGCCTCTTTTTCTCAGGGGAGAGATTCTAACAGTACTCAGAATGATCCATTATTCTGCCTGAGCTCTATTACAGAAATGGCTTTGATCATCTGTTCATGTCAGTCATTAGTCCAGGAATAGATCTCGCCATCAATCTGTCTATGGAAGCTCCCTGATTCAAATCTCATCTGTCACTCATCAATGGCCCTTTTATGGTGGGGAGGGGTTAATAGTTGTGAGAAGGAGAAGCAGTGAGGATGGAGGAGTGGAAGAGGGGAGTGGGGGACAGGGGTTGGTGGGGGGGTGGTAGGAGAGGACAGGGGAGTAGAGGAGGAGGAAGAGGAGGGAGAGGACAGGAGGACGGGAGGTAGTGGGGAGGAGGAGGTAGTGGGGAGGAGGAGGTAGGGGAGAGGAGGAGGTAGGGGAGAGGAGGAGGTAGGGGAGAGGAGGAGGAGGGAGAGGACAGGAGGAATAATAGGGAGGTAGTGGGGAGGAGGAGGTAGTGGGGAGGAGGAAGTAGGGGGAGGAGGAGGAGGTAGGGGATCCAGGAGGAGGTAGGGGAGAGGAGGAGGAGGGAGAGGACAGGAGGAACGGGAGGTAGTGGGGATGAGGAGGTAGGGGGAGGAGGAGGAATAAGGGAGAGAGGAGGAGGAAGAGGAGGAGGAGGGAGAGGACAAGAGGGGGGGGAGGTAGTGGGGAGGAGGAGGTAGGAGAGAGGATGAGGTAGGGAGGAGGTGGAGGAATAAGGGAGAGAGGAGGAGGAATAA
Source organism: Oncorhynchus tshawytscha (assembly GCF_018296145.1). Taxonomy (NCBI): domain Eukaryota; kingdom Metazoa; phylum Chordata; class Actinopteri; order Salmoniformes; family Salmonidae; genus Oncorhynchus; species Oncorhynchus tshawytscha. The sequence continues at coordinate 19,997,595 of NC_056449.1, forward strand.
GGGAGAGAGGAGGAGGAAGAGGAGGAGGAGGGAGAGGACAAGAGGAACGGGAGGTAGTGGGGAGGAGGAGGTAGAGAGAGAGGATGAGGTAGGGAGGAGGTGGAGGAATAAGGAGAGAGAGGAGGAGGAAGAGGAGGAGGGGGAGAGGACAAGAGGGGGGGGAGGTAGTGGGGAAGAGGAGGTAGTGGGGAGGAGGAGGAATAAGGGAGAGAGGAGGAGGAAGAGGAGGAGGAGGGAGAGGACAGGAGGAACGGGAGGTAGTGGGGAGGAGGAGGTAGGAGAGAGGATGAGGTAGGGAGGAGGTGGAGGAGGAGGGGGAGGTAGGGGAGAAGAAAGATGAGAGATGATGTGGAACTGAGTAGTAAGGAGGTGAGATGAATGGGAAGGACTGATACTGAGCCACAGGAGGAGAGGAAGGGAGTGTGGTATTTTAGGATGGAGGGGAGGGGAAGTAAGGGAGGAGGGGAGAAAGGGAGAACAGAGGAAAGAGAGACACCCACCTGCAGAGCCTGTGAAGCCTGTCATAAAGGCCATCTGTGCGTCACATGTACTCACTCTGTAGGAGATACACACTGTCAGCACCACACACACACACTTAGTCACCACGCGTGCACACATGCGCAAACACGCACACGTACGCACACACACAAACACACACACAAACACGCATCTGTCCCATGGATTATGTAGGCAGAGATATTAAGGGAACTCATAGCCTCCCTCAGGCCCTGCAGCCATATGGTAGTATTGACGGTGCGGGGCAGGTACTGAAACAAACAATGGAGTGTAACGCTTGTCGTCTGGGGAAGGAAAGGAGGACCAAGGTGCAGTGTGGTAAGTGTTCATATTATTTAATGAAATATGCAACACTAGACAACACAACAAACACGACAAACAAACAGTCCTGAAAGGTGAAACAAAAACACTAAACAGGAAACAACCACCCACAAAACACAATGGAAAACAGGTTACCTATTGACAGCTGCCTCTGAGAACCATACCAGGCCAAACACAGAAATAGAAAATCATAGACAAACTAACATAGACAACCCACCCAACTCACGCCCTGACCATACTAAAACAAAAGACCAAAACAAAGGAACTAAGGTCAGAACATGACATAGAGAGAGTCAGAGGGCTGAATTCCAACCTGAAAATCGATGAGTGAATCGCATATTGTCATGAAGGTATGATTAACATCAAAGTCACAATGTGGGATTTCTCAAAACAGGATTGGACGCAAATAGAGAGTTTCCTGGAACCTAAAGTTCCTCTATTTGTCCTGACTGAATGAATGAAGTAAAACAACAGTGCAACAGAGCAATATTTAGTGTAGATTCCAGGGTCTGTATTCATAAAGGGTTTCAGAATAGGAGTGCTGATCTAGGATCAGTTTAGACTTTTAGATTCAAATTAATTAAATTATATTGACAGGGAGGACCTGATTCTAAATCAGAACTCCTACTCTGAGTGTCAGATTTTACTAGGAGTGGTGGGTTGGAGTCAGGCGCAGAGAGCAGAGGGTTCGGTAAATCGTAATTTATTCTCCGGCACAAGACGGTCACGCCAAAATACAGGGCGCATAAAACAGACCAGCCCAAACACAGGACCAAACAGTCCGGAGAAAACAAACCCGAAAACACATCCACAACCAACAGAGTAACAATCCTTCACAAACCTAGGCGGACCTAACAGGCTTAAATAGACATAAATCAAGAAACGAAACAGGGAACAGGTGCAACCAATAAGACGAAAAGGAAAAAGGGATCGGTGGCGGCTAGTAGACCGGCGACGACGACTGCCGAGCGCCGCCCAAACAGGCAGGGGAGCCACCTTCGGTGAGAGTCGTGACAGTACCCATGACCCCCCCGACGCGCGGCTCCCGCAGCGCGCCGCCACCGGCCTCGAGAGCGACCCGGGGGACGAGGCGCAGGGCGATCTGGGTGGAGGCGGTGGAAGTCCCTCAGTAAGGTCCAAAATGTCCTTCACCGGTACCCAGCACCGTTCTTCCGGACCGTGCCCCTCCCAGTCCACGAGGTACTGTAGGCCACTCACCCGGCATCTAGAGTCCAGAATCGCACGTACTGTGTACGCCGGGGACCCCTCGATGTCCAGAGGGGGCGGAGGGAACTCCGGCACCTCACCTTGGAGTTGTAAAAGCAAGGTTAAAAATGTTTTATTTAACATTTATTTAACTAGGCAAGTCAGTTAAGAACAAATTTACAATGACGGTCTACCCCGGCCAAACCCTAACAACGCTGGGCCAATTGTGCGCCGCCGTATGGGACTCCCAGTCACGGCCAGTTGTGATACAGCCTGGAATCGAATCAGGGTCTGTAGTGACGCCTCTAGCATTGAGATGCAGGGCCTTAGACCGCTGCACCACTCAGGAGCCCAGTACATAAATTAAGTGGATTGGGGTATTGAAACCTTGGTTTGGCAAGGCCCAATGTTCCCAGCCTGAACCTGAAGGGGGCCCGGCTAACCGGTTATTTGTTCCTAACTTAGTCCAGTCCCGGGTCCTGTTTGGCCACAGGACTCTGTCCTTTTGAGTGCTCTTTGTGGTGTCGACCTCCACTCTTCCCAAAGCAAGATCAGGAGGTCAGCGTACCCTTGGCCCAGATGTTTGTCCGCCGCTGTCAACGTCCCTGGAGAAGAGCTCGGGCGGCAATTCTCAAGACCAACTCCAGGTATCATCAACAAGAGGACCGTCGTCAGACCCCAGCTCCCCGCTACCGCATTGGGCAGAGGGTATAGCTTTCCACCCCCCCCGGGACATCGATGGCCAGCCAGCATATACGGCTCTCCTGTCAATGAGTTGGGAGGCACCTTTAACGTGGGCTAATACATAGAATTAGTGGTGTGTGTGTGTCCGTCTGTGTGCAATACGTGTGCAGAAACATAGACTCAAGACCACTCAGGTAATTCCTCAACTTCAGGTCTCAATGGAAAATATAGGCTAATAGTCAGAATTTGATGAGAGGAGAGGCCTCACCTGAACAGAAGCATTCAGGAGACTCCCCAGCTCCTTGTCCAATTACTGCTTAGCAACAGTGACACCTCCATCTTGTACACTAAATCCTGTAAAAGCTCCTACCCTGGTAGACACCTGGTAAAGTTTGCAGACGACAGCACTGGGCAGTCTACTCCAGGATGAGGAGGTGGAGCACGGGCCAGTCTACTCTAGGATGAGAAGGTGGAGCACGGGCCAGTCTACTCCAGGATGAGAAGGTGGAGCACGGGCCAGTCTACTCCAGGATGAGGAGGTGGAGCACGGGCCAGTCTACTCCAGGATGAGGAGGTGGAGCACGGGCCAGTCTACTCCAGGATGAGGAAGTGGAGCACGGGCCAGTCTACTCCAGGATGAGAAGGTGGAGCACGGGCCAGTCTACTCCAGGATGAGAAGGTGGAGCACGGGCCAGTCTACTCCAGGATGAGAAGGTGGAGCACGGGCCAGGCTACTCCAGGATGAGAAGGGGCCAGTCTACTCCAGGATGAGGAGGGGCCAGTCTACTCCAGGATGAGGAGGTGGAGCACGGGCCAGTCTACTCCAGGATGAGGAGGTGGAGCGTGGGCCAGTCTACTCCAGGATGAGGAGGTGGAGCACGGGACAGTCTACTCCAGGATGAGAAGGTGGAGCACGGGCCAGGCTACTCCAGGATGAGAAGGGGCCAGTCTACTCCAGGATGAGGAGGGGCCAGTCTACTCCAGGATGAGGAGGAGGATGGGCCAGTCTACTCCAGGATGAGGAGGAGGAGGGGCCGGTCTTGTTGGACTATTTGACGTGGTGTGACATCTCTCACTTAATGCTCAATACAACAAAGACCAAAGAGATGTACATAGATTTTTAGGAAAGAATTGACTCCTTCCCCACCGACTGTTAAGGGACAAGACATAGATGTAGTGGAGGAGTATCAATACTTTGGCGGTGGACTAGAACACACTTTTTAAGGAAACTATTTTAATGTTGATTGTGTTCTATTGTCACTGTTTCATTATTCAGTATCTTAACATATTGTATCATTTGCTGGTACAGAAATGCTAATGTATCTCAGAAATATGTGAAGAACTTTTTTTAGCTGTGCTAGGAAGGTGCTCGGGGTCAAGCAGACAGGTCTGCAGGTAATTTATGACTTTATAGCCTTCACAAAATCCCACAAGGTACAGACCCAGACATCCTCTTTTACCAGGAGTTTGAGCTACTCCCCTTGAGGCGATGTTACAGGGCACAAAAGACATAGGGCCAAACGATCCTTTGTCCCAGCAGCAGTAAGGCTCCTGAATGTTTAAAACCAGACCAGAGGGCTGGCCTACATCTAACATTGTAGTTGACAGTGTGTTCTGTTGTGTATATAGTGGACAGATGATCATTGATCGCTTGTGAATTTTCTACAGTTTGTATTGTCTGTATATGACCTTGTCTATCTTCCATTATGCATTTATATTTTTGTTCAGACAAGAAAGATCTGCTGCTGAGTGTATCAGGTGTTTATTCATTAGTACACACCGTAGCAAACAGTAACAAAACATTTTGCAACATAAACAAGAGTTTGTTATTGTACACATTGAGATATTCCTGTTTTCGGCCTATTTGCTTCCCTTTGGTGCCTAATGACATTAACCCTGGAGAACCACACGTCCACATTGAATGACTAGGCCTACACTGGGCGAGGTTGTTAATGGCGCTGTTAAGTTAAAGATGAACTTGTGATGAACTTGGGAAGCTCAGCTGTACTTCAGCCTTTGATCAAAATAGCCTCTATGGGAGCCGAGAGGCAGAGTTATGATATGCAGATGTTAATGTTTGGTCAGTGGCCGCCATCTGTTGTGTACTGGGAAAGATGCTTACAGGTCAATAAAAACACACAGAGCACAGATGTTTTACCGTTGCTCAACTGCTAAACACACATGAACACCAGAATACATAACCTGGCCACAATAGCATCATGTGATGAGCACTAAATGGGATTTTTGTTGTTGTTGATATATATTAATTTATCTAATGATATAATTGAGAGACAAGTGATCCATCAAGCTACCAGAAGGGGTATTTGCTCCATGCGTGTTTCATGCAGATAGCATCTAAAGCACTTCAAGTGTTGTCTTGTTACTTCATCACGTTAAGATAAACATAACTTTATAGCCTTTCATTTAATGCTATGTTGCCATACTTTTCTCTAATCGGTGGCTCTGTTGCCTTCATCTGCAATGGATAACAGTGAAGAGCCTATATACAGCCTTTTTCATGTGTGTTATAACGTGTTGTGTAATGTGTGTTATAGTGTGTGTTATAATGTGTTGTGTAATGTGTGTTATAGTGTGTGTTGTAATATGTTATAATGTGTGTTATAGTGTGTGTTGTAATGTTATAATGTGTGTTGTAATGTTGTGATGTGTGCTATAATATTATAGTGTGTGTTGTACTGTTATAATGTGTGTTGTAATGTTGTGTTACAATGTGTGTTGTAATGTGTTATAATGTTTGTTGTACTGTTATAATGTGTGTTGTAATGTTGTGTTACAATGTGTGTTGTAATGTGTTATAATGTTTGTTGTACTGTTATAATGTGTGTTGTAATGTTGTGTTACAATGTGTGTTGTAATGTGTTATAGTGTGTGTTGTAATGTTATAATGTGTGCTATAATATTATAATGTGTGTTGTAATGTTATAATGTGTGTTGTAATATGTTATAGTGTGTGTTGTAATGTTATAATGTGTGTTGTACTGTTGTGTTACAATGTGTGTTGTAATGTGTTATAATGTTTGTTGTACTGTTATAATGTGTGCTATAATATTATAATGTGTGTTGTAATGTTATAATGTGTGTTGTAATATGTTATAATGTGTGTTGTAATGTTGTGTTATAATGTGTGTTGTAATGTTGTGTTACAATGTGTGTTGTAATATGTTATAGTGTGTGTTGTAATGTTATAGTGTGTGTTGTAATGTTATAATGTGTGTTGTAATGTTATAATGTGTGTTGTAATGTTATAATGTTTGTTGTACTGTTATAATGTGCGTTGTAATGTTGTGTTACAATGTGTGTTGTAATGTGTTATAATGTTTGTTGTACTGTTATAATGTGTGTTGTAATGTGTTATAATGTTTGTTGTACTGTTATAATGTGTGTTGTAATGTTGTGTTATAATGTGTGTTGTAATGTTGTGTTACAATGTGTGTTGTAATGTGTTATAGTGTGTGTTGTACTGTTATAATGTGTGCTATAATATTATAATGTGTGTTGTAATGTTATAATGTGTGTTATAATATGTTATAGTGTGTGTTGTAATGTTGTGATGTGTGCTATAATGTTATAATGTGTGTTGTAATGTTATAATGTGTGTTGTAATGTTATAATGTGTGTTGTAATATGTTATAGTGTGTGTTGTAATGTTATAATGTGTGTTGTAATGTTATAATGTGTGTTGTAATGTTATAATGTGTGTTGTAATGTTATAATGTGTGTTGTAATGTTATAATGTGTGTTGTAATGTTATAATGTGTGTTGTAATGTTGTGTTATAATGTGTGTTGTAATGTTGTGTTACAATGTGTGTTGTAATATGTTATAGTGTGTGTTGTAATGTTATAGTGTGTGTTGTAATGTTATAATGTGTGTTGTAATGTTATAATGTGTGTTGTAATGTTATAATGTGTGTTGTAATGTTATAATGTGTGTTGTAATGTTATAATGTGTGTTGTAATATGTTATAGTGTGTGTTGTAATGTTATAATGTGTGTTGTAATGTTGTGTTACAATGTGTGTTGTAATGTGTTATAATGTTTGTTGTACTGTTATAATGTGTGCTATAATATTATAATGTGTGTTGTAATGTGTTATAGTGTGTGTTGTAATGTTATAATGTGTGTTGTAATGTTATAATGTGTGTTGTAATATGTTATAGTGTGTGTTGTAATGTTATAATGTGTGTTGTAATGTTGTGTTACAATGTGTGTTGTAATGTGTTATAATGTTTGTTGTACTGTTATAATGTGTGCTATAATATTATAATGTGTGTTGTAATGTGTTATAGTGTGTGTTGTAATGTTATAATGTGTGCTATAATATTATAATGTGTGTTGTAATGTTATAATGTGTGTTGTAATATGTTATAGTGTGTGTTGTACTGTTATAATGTGTGTTGTAATGTTGTGTTACAATGTGTGTTGTAATGTGTTATAATGTGGGTTGTAGTGTGTTATAATGTGTGTTGTAATGTTATAATGTGTGTTGTAATCTTGTGTTACAATGTGTGTTGTAATGTGTTATAGTGTGTGTTGTAATGTTATAATGTGTGCTATAATATTATAATGTGTGTTGTAATGTTATAATGTGTGTTGTAATATGTTATAGTGTGTGTTGTAATGTTATAATGTGTGTTGTAATGTTATAATGTGTGTTGTAATGTGTTATAATGTTTGTTGTACTGTTATAATGTGTGTTGTAATGTTGTGTTACAATGTGTGTTGTAATGTGTTATAATGTTTGTTGTACTGTTATAATGTGTGCTATAATATTATAATGGTTGTTGTAATGTTATAATGTGGGTTGTAATGTTGTGTGTTGTAGTGTGTTATAATGTGTGTTGTAATGTTATAATGTGGGTTGTAGTGTGTTATAATGTGTGTTGTAATGTTATAATGTGGGTTGTAGTGTGTTATAATGTGTGTTTTAATGTTATAATGTGTGTTGTAATGTTGTGTGTTGTAGTGTGTTATAATGTGTGTTGTAATGTTATAATGTGTGTTGTAATGTTAGAATGTGGGTTGTAGTGTGTTATAATGTGTGTTTTAATGTTATAATGTGTGTTGTAATGTTATAATGTGTGTTGCAATGTTATGTGTGTTCTAGTGTATTATAATATTGGTTGTAGTGTTATAATGTGTGTTATAATGTGTCTTGTAATGTTATAATGTGTGTTATAATGTGTCTTGTAATGTTATGTGTGTTGTAATGGTATGTGTGTTGTAATGTTATGTGTGTTTTAATGTGTATTATAATGTTATAATGTGTGTTGTAGTGTGTTATAATGTGTGTTGTAATGTTATAATGTGTGTTGTAGTGTGTTATAATGTGTGTTGTAATGTTATAATGTGTGTTGTAGTGTGTTATAATGTGTGTTGTAATGTTATGTGTGTTGTAGTGTGTTATAATGTGTGTTGTGAAGTGTCCAGTAGTTTCAATGAACTGATAACACAGGATCTGAATGCTATGTTTGAGCCATTAGTGTCTCTGTTGTGAGACTTTATGGCTTAATGGGAGCACAACTCAATGGATGTCTCTTAATCTATTAAGAAGGAATATGGAGCCTTGTGTTTCTATCTGAACAGAGCAGACTGCATCATGTGTGTGTGTGCTTCACACTCCGGGAAAACAGAAACACACTCGGGGTCACCATCATGACCTTTAGTTTTCCAGCCTCCCCATTTACCAACTGTCGTGATAATAGAAGCCAAAAAGGTAGGAGCATAGAGTAAACAGAGAACTATCAGGGAATTATTAACAGGGAAACAGACCCAACTAATGGAGCCAGCCCCTCTCCCTGACTCTCTTCCAGAGTTATTACCTGCAGTGATAACCAGCCATAAACAACTGAATGGAATGTTTATGGCAGTATTTGTGATATGCTTATAGCCATTCCATTACCTGACCAGAGGGAGGCACATTTGCACCATACTTGTTTCACACAGAGAGCAATACAGTGAGCATAATGCATCTTGTCCTTCTTACTTTATTTCATTTTTATAAAGATTTTGTATTTGATGCTAATGTTGATGGGGCAGTGGGGTTTAAGCTATCACTACTGTCACAATATTAATTCCTTGAAAAATTGAAATGGCACTGAGGGCAATTTCAAAATGCATTTCCAAAAAGGTCAACCTGTCAGCTGTTCCTCAGTTGCTTTACCCACATAAAATATGGGAGAATCTCAATTGATTTTCCTTGATTCCTCGCGTCCTCTCTCCTCACCTCCTTCTCAAAACCCATTAGATGAGAAGGTCCATCCCCTCTGACCATCTCATCCAATAGGTTTTGAGAAGGAGGTGAGAAGAAGGGATGTGAGGAATCATGGAAATGAGATTGAGATTATCCCTAGGAAACAGGTTGAAATGACCTGCCTCTACCTATCAAACCAGTAGGGGGCACTAATTACCAACAGAACCTAGAGACAACACTCCCACTAGTCGTGTTTAAAGTGTACCCTGGTCTGATAGATGCATTGACCACAGTCTAATACAGTATGTGTGAGGTATGTTCAGTATAAAGGTCTATAGTCAGGATTCAGTGGCTGTCTCTCACTGTTATTCGTTCAAATGAGGCTGGTGGCAGCTCTCAAAGTTATGGACTGATATTAATAAATGGTAGCCCTGGCAACGCTTCCATGTTCAGTGGGTGAGTCGGAGTAGCTAGCTAGTACAGACACAGAGGAGGGTAGGGGGCTGAGGTGGGTTGGAGTAGCTAGCTAGTGCAGACACAGGGGAAGGGAGGGGGCTGAGGTTGGTTGGAGTAGCTAGCTAGTGCAGACACAGGAGGGTAGGGGGCTGAAGTAGCTAGCTAGTGCAGACACAGGGAAGGGAGGGGCTGAGGTTGGTTGGAGTAGCTAGTTAGTGCAGACACAGGTGAGAGTAGGGGGCTGAGAGGCCACAGACACCTACTGTACTGTTAGACCCAGCATGGATGCTTTCTAGCAAACCAGCCCAACCTATAGGAAACTGGCAAATGTCTTTGGACGAGACACAGTAAACAAAACAGAGCAATACATCAGAAATCTCCAAGAATGCTGGTACCATATCTATAATTGTAGCTTTCAACACTAGCTAAAACAAGTAAATAGGTTTACAGTCTACCTTGCAGATATTCCAAACGCAGGAGGCATGAGGGTTGTTAGGGGATGCAGCAAGGCTGAGGGATGTTAGGGGATGCAGAAAGGCTGAGGGATGTTAGGGGATGCAGGAAGGCTGAGGGTTGTTAGGGGATGCAGTAAGGCTGAGGGTTTTCAGGGATGCAGTAAGGCTGAGGGTTGTTAGGGAATGCAGGAATGCTGAGGGTTGTTAGGGGATGCAGTAAGGCTGAGGGTTGTTAGGGGATGCAGTAAGGCTGAGGGTTGTTAGGTGATGCAGAAAGGCTGAGGGATGTTAGGGGATGCAGCAAGGCTGAGGGATGTTAGGGGATGCAGAAAGGCTGAGGGATGTTAGGGGATGCAGGAAGGCTGAGGGTTGTTAGGGGATGCAGTAAGGCTGAGGGTTTTCAGGGATGCAGAAAGGCTGAGGGTTGTTAGGGGATGCAGTAAGGCTGAGGGTTTTGAGGGATGCAGGAAGGCTGAGGGTTGTTAGGGGATGCAGTAAGGCTGAGGGTTGTGAGGGATGCAGGAAGGCTGAGGGTTGTTTGGGGATGCAGTAAGGCTGAGGGTTTTGAGGGATGCAGGAAGGCTGAGGGATGTTAGGGGATGCAGGAAGGCTGAGGGTTGTTAGGGGATGCAGTAAGGCTGAGGGTTTTGAGGGATGCAGGAAGGCTGAGGGTTGTTTGGGGATGCAGTAAGGCTGAGGGTTTTGAGGGATGCAGGAAGGCTGAGGGTTGTTAGGGGATACAGTAAGACTGAGGGATTTTAGGGGATGCAGTAAGGCTGAGGGATGTTATGGGATGCAGGAAGGCTGAGGGTTGTCAGGAGATGCAGGAAGGCTGAGGGTTGTGGGGAATGCAGGAAGGCTGAGGGTTGTTAGGGGATGCAGAAAGGCTGAGGGATGTTAGGGGATGCAGAAAGGCTGAGGGATGTTAGGGGATGCAGGAAGGCTGAGGGTTGTTAGGGGATGCAGTAAGGCTGAGGGTTTTGAGGGATGCAGGAAGGCTGAGGGTTGTCAGGGGATGCAGTAAGGCTGAGGGTTGTGGGGGATGCAGGAAGGCTGAGGGTTGTTAAGGGATGCCTGAAGGATGAGGGGACAAATGGGGTTGTTTAGCCCTGGACCTCAGTCTCTCTCCACAATCCTTCACCCTGGGTGTCCTAACCCAGGGTTTCCCAAACTTGGTCCTGGGCCCCGCCCCCCAGGTGCATGTTTTTTTCATTCTCCCTAGCACTACACAACTGATTCAAATAACCAATTCATCATGAGGCTTTGATTATTTGAGTACCTCAAGTATCTCCAACAGCACACATTTTTGTTGTAGCTCTGGACAAACACACCTGACTCAACTCATTGAGGGCTTGATGATTAGTTGACAAGTTGAATCAGGTGTGTTTGTCCAGGGCTATAACAAAAATGTGTGCTGTTGGAGGTAGTTGAGGACTGGAGTTGGGAAATCCTGTCCTAACCAATACACAATGAGATGCTGGGATATAATTATTGTTTTGGTCCAAATTCCTTTATCTCTGTGGGATTGATATTTTAAATGTGACCATATTTTTTGTGAAGCAACAGAGACTGTTTGGGTTCTGTCAACGGAATAGAAATCAGAGACTTAGCCACAGACAGTAGATGCCAGAAAGCGCCACTCACTCTCTTTCCGAGCTACAGGACTCATCCATTGTAAACATCTGAAATATGTTATTATTTAACATGGATAGAGGGAAAGAGAGAGGGATGAGTGTCAGTATGAGAGAACTATCTAGGTCAAGTAGGGGAGATGCATTGTGCTGTGAGGTGTTGCTTTATCTGTTTTTTTTTAAACCAGGTTTGCTGTTTATTTGAGCAATATGAGACGGGAGTGCATGCAATAATGGCTCTATATAATACTGTACGCGTTCTTGAATTTGTTCTGGGCCTCCCGAGTGGTGCAACGGTCTAAAGCACTGCATTGCAGTGCTTGAGGCATCACTACAGACCCAGGTTTGATCCTGGGCTGTGTCGCAGCCGACCGCGACCGTCAGACCCATGAGGCAGGGATGTCCTTGTCCCATCGCGCTCTAGTGACTCCTGTGGTGGGCCGGGCGCATGCATGCTGACACGTTCGCCAGTTTACGGTGTTTCCTTGGACACATTGGTGTGGCTGGCTTCTGGGTTAAGCGAGTAGTGCGGCATGGCAGGGTCGTGTTTCGGGGGACACATGACTCTCGACCTTCGGCTCTCCCGAGTCCGTATAGGAGTTGCAGCGATGGGACAGGACTGTAACTACCAATTGGAAAAAAACTGGAGACTATGAAAAGACCGCTGGTGGCATGTCTGGTGGGGTAAGTGTGTGTGTCAGAGCTGTGTGTAAGTTGATTGTGCAAACTATTTGGAATTTTCAACACATGAATGTTTCTTATAAAAAGAAGAAGTGACGCAGTCAGTCTCTCCTCAACTCTTAGCCAAGAGAGACTGGTATGAATGGTATTTATATCAGCCCTCTGATTACAATGAAGAGCAAGCCATGTCGCTCTGTTCTGGCCCTGCTGCAGCTTAACTAGGTCTTTCCTTGCAGCACTCGACCACACAACTGGACAATAATCAAGATAAGATAAAACTAGAGCCTGCAGGCTTTATGGGGTGTGGTGTCAAAAAAGCAGAACATCTCTTTATTACGGACAGGCATTTCCCCATCTTTACAACCATTGAATCCATATGTTTTGACCATGACAGTTTACAATCTAAGGTAACACCAAGGAATTTAGTCTCCTCAACTTGTTCAAAACCCACACCATTCATTACCAGATTTAGTTTAGGTCTAGAATTTAGGGAATGATTTTTACAAAATACAATGCTCTTAGTTTTAGAGATGTTCAGGACCAGTTAATTACTGGCCACCCATTCAAAAACAGACTGCAACTATTTGTTAAGGGTTTCAGTAACTTCGTTATCTTTGGTTGCCAATGCGTATATGGTTAAATCATCAGCATACAGCATACATGGAGAGAGAGAGCGAGAGAGACAGAGGGGGAGAGACAGACAGACACGCAGACAGAAACAACAAAACAGAGACAGAGGTAATACAACTCCTCTTATGAGCTGCTGTATCAAAGATCTGGTAGCTTTGTGACCTCAGTCATGTATACAGAGTACAGTAGTAAACAGCTACTAGCCACTGTGGGGTCACTCACGTCTACAACCCTTTGTTTAAAATGCCACTTCAAGGTCCTCGGGAAGCACATTACAAATCAAACTGTTTCCCTTTGATTACATCTAGCCTATATGAATGTACAGATGTCGGATCTTAATTTGATCACCCTGTTGCAGAAGAACTTTACTGAAATGGAAAACTTTTTGTGTATTTGAGGTTTAAAAAGCCTTCTGAAGTTTGTAATTTCCACTTTGAAATTTCAGACCTGATTTTCCCTTACAAAATATGTATGAAACTCTACAAAAAATTCACATTTATTCACATTAGTCACATTATTTCCTGTTGCTGCAGGAATATTTTCCTGCTGTAGCAAATTGGTGCAAATTAAGATCTGTAGCTGAATCTTGGCATTGCTTCTTTGACAAAGTTTTTCTCCCCTCAAAATGTCGACAGCCGCCCCAAAAAGTCTTAAGTGCTCAAGATAAACGACGGAAATCTAAACACTTAACATTTTGGTCAGCATTGCAGAACAATTCAGATGTGATTGCATTTTGCCGCGTTGGAAAAATACAACCTCTTACAACTTATTTTTATGTGCACCATAGAGTGTCCAAAAGTTTCCAACATCTTGAAGGCATTACAGATTTCAGCACTGGCTTCGTTAAATAACCCTTCTCTTTCTCTGGTACACAAAACATAATTTTGGGTGCTTCAGCTGAGTAGGAGCAATATCTCCTCCTTTCATTCTGTTGACAAAGTGCTCTTCAATGTAGCCAGGAGCCAGGAGCACAACTGAAAGCAGATTGTGCAGACAGATAGGTGAGGCGAGGGATAACGTGTGCTGTAAATCTGGTGAGATAAACTAACACACTGAGGCTGAGACCCACAGATAGAGACAGAGTAACACATTACCATAGTATCACTGGTGTTGTGCTACATTGCGTTGATTACACCATTTGAAATTAAAGCATTTTTGACCTTGTAGATTGTTGGAGTGCGTTGGTGGTCAATCTTGAGATATGTTTAGGCAGTACTTTTCCTATGAACATACTAAGGCCACACCAGACACTACTGGGCTGGACACAGGAGAGGACTGAAAGACTCCCATGACTGGAATGTAAGAAGGATGACACTGGTGTCTGGTCAAGGGTGGATGCAGAGGAGGCATGGGTGATGTTGTCTGCCACTCTGTGTGCTGGATGACCAGGCAAGCTTTGATGCAGCTCGAAGCTCTGCTGTGTTGTATGTGTGCGCATCTTAGGTAATGGGAATGGGATAGTGAAGAATAGCGGGATTAGGAGGAGGTCGGGAGGGGTCAGGCAGGACTTCCCCCTCAGTTCTTTTGCGCCACACACACTGAGGCATTTTTTTTTTTACAAAATCAGCGGGTGGTCCCTGGGGTACCGACCCCTCGCTACGCATATACACATATAGAAGACACACACAGGCATGCACACACGTACACACACACACACACCTCATGCAACTGAGCTACGTTCCAATCAGCAGAATTAATGAAGAAGTATCATGTTTTACCGTCGAGGGGTGTGTGAGTCTCAGGGGGAACAAATGGGTGGAGACTGTTATTTCTCACGTCTGTCTTCAATAATGTAATGGACCCCGGGTTACGAGATAGCATAGTGAAGGCAATTTGCAGAACTTTGTGTCACAGCTGAATTATTTTGGCTGACAAGCCCATCACATGTAATCAGTAATACAATGTAAAGATCCTAATGCTACATCCTCATAAATATTTAGTCTATTCAACATACAAGGAAACATGGTGTTGAGATTCATCAGGGGTTATTTGCTGCAGGTGGTGTGTGTGTGTGTGTGTGTGTGTGTGTGTGTGTGTGTGTGTGTGTGTGTGTGTGTGTGTGTGTGTGTGTGTGTGTGTGTGTGTGTGTGTGTGTGTGTGTGTGTGTGTGTGTGTCAGTGGAGGCTCCTCAGATGAGGAAGGGGAGGACCATCCTCAGTGGATTTCAGATTCTCTTTTATAATGAAACATTAAAAGGTTATCATTTTTAGGTAAAACTATACTAAATATATTCACGTCACCAAATAATGGATTTAAGCACTATGTTTTGCAATGAAGGTCTACAGTAGCCTCAACAGGACAGTGTTGAGGCACCATGGTGCAGCCTGGAGGACACCCCCTTCCATAGACTTACACAGTAAACATGACAACCTCCGGAGGACGTCCTCCAACCTATCCGAGCTCTTGCAGAATGAACTGACATGTTCTCCACCCAATCAAAGGATCAGAGAATGAATCTAGTACTGAAAGCATACGATACAGCTAGCTAGCACAGCAGTACATAAAATGTGGTGAGTATTTGACTCAAAGAGAGAGAAAGACAATAGTTGAACAGTTTTTAACATATTAATTTCTTCAAAAAAACGAAGGAGAAGCAAGAGAGAGACAGAGAAATAGTGAGAGCTATCTCTATACTGTCTACATATATATATTTTTGTAACTTTCACATTCACTTACTTAGCTAGCAAATGCAGCTAGCTAGTTTAGCCTACTCAAACACCCAGCTCAAAAAGAGAGGGATGCTATGTTACCAAGCTGGCTATGGCTATAAACTCTTCCAAGTGAAGGTAAGCTTTTGGTTTTATTAATTTATTGCCACAGGGGCCCACCTGTGTAACTGCTAAACTGCTTGCTGTACACTGTACTGCATGATTGTAGCGGGTTTACTAACACGTTAGTTCTAATAGACTATGACGTGACAACAATGTGGACTGTGTAGCAGTTAGTAGTTATGATATGAAGATTTGGCTAGGAAAGTTTTTTTTCCCTGGTCACAGACTGCTGATGTGTTGTGCACTGAAGACACAAGCAAAGGGAAAATGTGAGAGGAGGAAAGTGTGTAGATGCGAGAAGTAATTATCTAAAGATCAAAGCGATCATGCTGTTTGTATGTGGCTGCTATGAAAATAAACTGTGTTTGCGTGTAATCAGGGGTATGTATTCATTCCTGTATTCATTCCTCCAATTCTATTGAAAAACTTTTCTTTAATGAAAGAAAATGTAACGAAACATGGATAAACATACCTGAATTTGTCCAGTAGAAACTCTTGTTTGCAACTGTTAGAATAATGATTACATCCTAGTTCAGCTAGATGCAGGAAAGAGTGTGCAAGGCGGTATTGAATGTGTCAATGTCGGTCACTTTGATTACTCAAATTTGTCTCGATCTGTGCACTTACATTGTAAATGTTCAGTCATGTAGCAACCTCATGATGGGTCGAGTGAAAATTTGAGTGTCATATAGTAGCCTAAACCTATCGATGTTACATTGAACTGGGTGAACGGAATATGAATGACAGTCAACCAATATGCTGTAATAGAAATAAGGCCATGCTCGTTAACAAAGAAATCTGACCGCCACTGGTGTGTGTGTGTCCAGGAGCATTTGTGTGTATGATAACAAGGAATCTGTAAGAGGTTTTTGCTATTAAGTATTCATGGCTAAAAGTGTTGCATTTGGTGATAAGCACACACACACACACATATCCAACGTCACCAGAAGCCTAAATGAACCTCAATGAACCAAAAAGGAGCCTAGAATGACCTAAGAAGATGATGATAACCCTTTATGGAGGTTAACACCGTGTTATGGGGAAGAAGACTGATAATAAACACCAAAGATAATTATTCACCTCTGAAGGAATTATGTGAACTATTAGAAGCAGGGAATTCATGTACTTTGGAATTACACTGTATGACAAATAAGAATAGTGTCAGAATGCCATCATTCTACATTCAGCGCAATTCATGTAGAAGGGGTTAGGCAAGACTTATTGGCAGCGACCAGTATAGCAGAGGAGAAAAAAACTCTCCTGTAGTTTTCCTTTACTCAATACAGAGCCACCTGTCAGCTGACGTTATTCTGTCCAACAAGCTCTCTCTCTCTCTCTCTCTCTCTCTCTCTCTCTCTCTCTCTCTCTCTCTCTCTCTCTCTCTCTCTCTCTCTCTCTCTCGTTAAGGACAAGAGCTGTGACTCACTGTAGCCGAGGTTCAGGATTTACAGCTGGAGCTGCTGAGGTGCTGCTGGCATGTTGTTCACAGAGCTTTTGGGAGATAACACTGTCGACTTGGTGTGGGGTGACAGGGTCTCACTCCACTAGCCCAGTGCTATGGACACTCCCCAGGGAGCCTGGTCCTGCCTCCCCCACTCTCCCAGAGTGGCACATTCCAAACCGTTGAGAGAATAACCAACAATTGTAATGAGGAATTTGAGAGACAACAAGGGCTCATTTTCCAAATGTATTTATGGTTTTGATAAACATTTGGAGACTAAATATAGTTTGCATGTTGTCAACATGGGCTCCCGAGTGGCGTAGCGGTTTAAGACACTGCAGCTCAATGCTTGAGGCGTCACTACAGACACCCTGGTTCAAATCCAGGCTGTATCACGACCGGGCGTGAATGGGAGTCCCATAGGGAAGTGCACAATTGGCCCAGCGTTGTCCGGGTTTGTCTGGTGTAGGCCGTCATTGTAAATAAGAATTTGTTCCTAACTGACTTGCCTAGTTAAATAAAAGTACAATTAAAAGCCAAGCTCAAGTAATCTGTGTTACTTGATCTTGGGTCTGGATGAAAGGACAGCTGGGGTGTCTGTCAGCAGACAGGGCAGTGTGCATGTAGCCTAGATACTGAGCCAATTTTTACCTTGTTGTAGAGAACATCTCTGTGCAACATTTCCACCCTGAGCTCTCCATTACAGAGTGATAAAACATGTGAACGCAAAGGCCAACCAAAAGGACCAATAAGTGACCTCGATACTGGGCCTGAGTGCACCTCATCTGAGCAATTTCACAGCAAAGGCTCACGGAGGTCATCGAGTCAACGGGAGGATTCTGTGTCCTCCCTTGACTGATACTGGAGTGCTGTAGTGCATAGCAGTCTAAGAGTGACAATGCCAACAACAAAAACATTCAATCAGCCATTTTGGCAAAGCCAGCCTTATTGTTTATTACCACTGTAATTCCAATGCACCACCATTCATCCATAAGATTATATTATCTGTAATTCCAATGCACCACCATTCATCCATAAAATTATATTATCTGTAATTCCAATGCTCCACCCTTCATCCATAAGATTATATTATCTGTAATTCCAATGCTCCACCCTTCATCCATAAGATTATATTATCTGTAATTCCAATGCTCCACCCTTCATCCATAAGATTATATTATCTGTAATTCCAATGCACCACCATTCATCCATAACATTACATTTGTCAAGATGTGTATGAAGGCGAAGTCAGGTGCAGGAGAGCCGAGTATTATAAATAAAGCGTACTTTATTATAGTTCCAAACCGGGAGCACAACAAAATAAACGCGCTCAAAAAACGGAACAATAAAGTAAAGCGCTAAACGAACATCACTAGACATGAAAACAATTACACCCAAAACATGTGTAACGATCGTCTTCGGGAGAAAGAGAGGAGGACCAAAATGCAGCGTGATGATTATCCATTTTTAATGGGATACTTAAACAACGAACAAAAACAATGAACCGACAAAAAAGAACGAAGACGAAACAGTCCCGTAACGTGAATACCAACACAGGACTGGCGGCTGGCGGCTCTGGCGGCTCCTGGCTGACTGGCGGCTCCTGGCTGACTGGCGGCTCCTGGCTGACTGGCGGCTCTGGCGGCTCCTGGCTGACTGGTGGCTCTGGCGGCTCCTGGCTAACTAGCGGCTCTGGCTGGTCCTGGCTGACTGGCGGCTCTGGCGGCTCAGGACAGACTGGCGGCTCGGGCGGCTCAGGACAGACTGGCGGCTCTGGCGGCTCAGGACAGACTGGCGGCTCTGGCGGCTCAGGACAGACTGGTGGCTCTGGCGGCTCAGGACAGACGGGAGACTCTGGCGGCTCAGGACAGACGGGAGACTCTGGGGGCGCTGGAGAGGAGGAAGGCTCTGGCAGCGCTGGACAGGCGGGAGCACCTGTAGGCAGAAGACGGAGAGACAGCCTGGTGCGGGTGGCTGCCACCGGAGGGCTGGTGCGTGGAGGTGGCACCGGATAGACCAGACCGTGCAAGTGCATTGCAGCTCTTGAGCACCGAGCCTGCCCAACCTTACCTGGTTGAATGCACCCCGTAGCCAGCCCAATGCGGCGAGGTTGAATAGCCCACACTGGGCTGTGCTGGCGAACCAGGGACACCATGCGTAAGGCTGGTGCCATGTACGCCGGTCCGAGGAGACGCACTGGAGACCAGATGCATAGAGGCGGCTTCATGGCACCTGGCTCGATGCCCACTCTAGCCCGGCCGACACGAGGAGCTGGGATGTAGCTCACCGGGCTAAGCACGCGTACTGGGGACACCGTGCGCTCCACCTCATAACGCGGTGCCTGACCAGTACGACGCCCTCTTTCTCCACGGTAAGCACGGGGAGTTGGCGCAGGTCTCCTACCTGCCTTAGCCACACTCCCCGTGTGCTGCCCCCAATACATTTTTGGGGCTGCCTCTCGGGCTTCCTTGATCGGCGTGCCAACTCCATATGCCGGTATCCCTCCTCACACTGCTCCAGAGAATCCCAGGCGGGCTCCGGCACTCTCCCTGGGTCGACCGACCACCTGTCTATCTCCTCCCAAATAGTGACATAGTCCAGATCTCGCTCCCATGTCCAGGAGTCCTGATATTGCTGCGTCTCCTGCTGCTGCCCGTTACCACGCTGCTTGTTCCTTTGGTGGTGGGTGATTCTGTAACGATCGTCTTCGGGAGAAAGAGAGGAGGACCAAAATGCAGCGTGGTGATTATCCATTTTTAATGGGATACTTAAACAACGAACAAAAACAATGAACCGACAAAAAAAGAATGAAGACGAAACAGTCCCGTAACGTGAATACCAACACAGGAACACTGGAAACAGGAACAATCACCCACACCCCACAATACAAAACAGGCTACCTAAATATGGTTCCCAATCAGAGACAACGACTAACACCTGCCTCTGATTGAGAACCATAGCAGGCCAAACACATTGAAACAGACAAACTAGACATACAACATAGAATGCCCATTCATATCACACCCTGACCAAACAAAACATAGAACAAACAACGCAAACTATGGTCAGAGTGTGACAACATGATGGGAAACAGAGGGTTAAATACAAGTAGATTGATTGGGGAAATGAAAAACAGGTGTGTATGAAAACAAGACAAGACAAATGGATATATGAAAAATGGAGCGGCGATGGCTAGAAAGCCGGTGACGTCGATCGCCGCCTGAACAAGGAGAGGAGCCGACTTCGGTGGAAGTCGTGACAGTACCCCCCTCGCCTCGACACCGGCCTCGAGGACGACCCGTAGAACGAGTTGCAGGGCGATCCTTCCGGCGACGGTGAAACTCCCGCAGTTGTTCAGGTTACAAAATATCTGCAACCGGAACCCAGCACCTCTCCTCCGGTCTGTACCCCTCCCACTCCACGAGGTACTGAAGGCCCCCCACCAGATGCTTCAAATCCAGGATGGAACGAACGATGTACGCCCGGGGATGTCCAAAGGGGGCGGAGGGACCTCCCGCACCTCAGATTCCTGGAGCAGACCAGCCACCACCAGCCTGAGGAGAGACAGATGGAACGAGGGGTTAATACGATAATAAGAGGGAAATTGTCGTTCACCCCCACTTTAAATGGCCCCACAAACCGTGGACCCAGCTTCCGGCAGGGCAGGCAGAGGGGCAGGTTATGGGTCGAGAGCCAGACCCGGTCCCCCGGTGCGAACACAGGGGTCTCACGGGCGGTGACGGTCCGTGCTGGTTTTCTGACAATGCGCGGATCGCTGGGGATGGACACGAGCGGCCGCCCATGTCTCCTCCGTGAGCCTAAACCAGTCGTCCACCGCAAGAGTGTCGGTCTGACCCTGATGCCAGAACCTGCTGTTACCCCAATACACACTGAAAGGGGGAGAGGTTAGTGGAGGAGTGGCGAATCGAGTTCTGTGCCATCTCGGCCCAGGGCACGAACGCTGCCCACTACCCCAGCCGGTCCTGGCAATAGGACCACAGAAACCTGCCCACATCCTGGTTGACTCTCTCTACCTGCCAGTTATTCTTGGGGTGAAAACCTGAGGTAAGGCTGAGCGAGACCCCCAGACGTTCCATGAACGCCCTCCAAACTCTCGACGTGAACTGGGGACCCCGATCCGACACTATATCCTCAGGCACCCCGTAGTGCCGGAAGACATGTGTAAACAGGGCCTCCGCAGTTTGTAGGGCCATAGGGAGACCAGGCAGAGGGAGGAGATGACAGGACTTAGAAAAACGATCCACAACGACCAGGATCGCTGTGAGAGAGGAAGATCTGTTAAGAAATCCACTGACAGATGTGACCAAGGTCGTTGTGGAACGGGTAAGGGATGTAACTTACCTCTGGGCAGGTGTCTCGGAGCCTTACACTGGGCACACACCGAGCAGGAGGAAACATAAACCCTCACGTCCTTTGCCAAAGTGGGCCACCAGTACTTCCCAGTCAGACAGCGCAACGTCCGACCGATCCCCGGATGACCAGAGGAGGGAGACGTGTGGGCCCAAGAGATCAACTGGTCACGGACAGCAGATGGAGCGTACTTACGCCCAACGGGACACTGGAGGGGAGCGGGCTCCGTACGCAGCTCCTGCTCAATGTCCGTATCCAGATCCCACATGACCGATGCTACCAGGTAGGAGGCCGGGAGTGTGGGAATCTGATCCATGGGCCGCTCCTCTGTGTCATACAGTCTGACGAGGGTTCAGTCTCCTCGCTGCCCGGATGTACTCCAGGTTGCGGTGGTCAGTCCAGATGAGGAAAGGGTGTTAAGCCCCCTCAAGCCAATGTCTCCGCGCTTTCAACGCTTTACCCACAGCCAACAACTCCTGGTCCCCCACATCATAGTTACGCTCCGCAGGACTGACCTTCTTCGAGAAGAAAGCATATTGGCGGAGTTTGTGGCGTGCCCGAGCACTGTGAGAGCACAGCTTCTATCCCAGCCTCCACTATGAATTCCAAAGAGGGATCCGGATGGACAGCACTGGAGCCGAAGTAAACAGAGCTCATAGCTGCGCGAAGGCCGTGTCCGCCTCAGCCGACCATTGCAACCTTACAGGATCCCCCTTCAGCAATGAGGTAATGGGTGCAGCAACCCGGCCAAAACCACAGATAAATCTCCAGTAGTAATTGGCAAACCCTAAAAATCGCTGCACCTCAACCGGATGAAATGCGGTCACTCTCCATCTCCACCCCTGATGTGGAAATGCAATACCCTAGGAAGGAGGGCGTGCTGAAAGAACAGGCATTTCTCAGCCTTGACATACAGGTCACGCTCCAACAGTCGTCCAAGTACCTTGCGCACTAAAGACATATGCTCTGCGCGTGTAGTGGAGTAAATCAGAATGTCATCGATATACACCACTACACCCTGCCCGTGCAGGTCCCTGAAAATCTAATCTACAAAGGATTGGAAAACTGATGGAGCATTCTTCAACCCGTACGGAATGACAAGGTACTCATAATGCCCTGTGGTGGTACTGAACACTGTCTTCCACTCGACTCCCTCCTGGATATGCACCAGGTTATACGCACTCCTGAGATCCAGTTTCGTGAAGAAGTGCGCCCCATGCATTGACTCAATCGCTGTAGCGATAAGAGGTAGCGGGTAACTGTACCCCACTGTGATTTGATTGAGACCTCGATAGTCAATGCACAGGCGTAAATCTCCATCCTTCTTCACAAAAAAGAAACTCGAGGAGGCAGGTGAAGTAGAGGGCCGAATGTACCCCTGACGCAGGGATTCAGAGACATATGTACCCATAGCCACCATCTCTCCTTGCGACAGGGGATACACGTGACTCCTGGGAAGCGCAGTGTCTGCCAGGAGATTTATCGCACAATCCCCGCGTCGATGAGGTGGTAATTGAGTCGCCTTCTTTTTACAGAAGGCGAGAGCCAAATCGGCATATTCTGAGGAGATGTGCACGGTGGAGACCTGATCTGGACTTTCCACCGTAGTAGCACCATAGGAAACCCCTACACACCTCCCTGAGCACTCTCGCAACCACCCCGTGAGAGCCCTCTGTTGCCAGGAAATAGTGGGGTTATGCAGAGCCAACCAGGGAAGGCCTAGTACCACAGGAAATGCAGGTGAGTCAATGAGAAAGAGACTGATTCTCTCCTCATGATTCCCTTGCATAACCATGACCAAAGAGATGGTGGCCTCCCTGATTAGCCCGGACCCTAATGGTTGACTATCTAGAGTGTGTACCTGGAAGGGTCTAACAATAGGAAAAATGGGGATCCCAAACCTAATGGCTAATGCTCAGCAATAAATTTCCCAGTTGCGCCTGAATCGATGAGCGCCTTATGCTGGGAATGTGGGGAAAACTCAGGGAAACAAACAGGCACAAACAGTTGATCAACAGAGGACTCTGGATGAGTGTGGTGCAAACTCACCTGGGGTGATGCCAGAGTGCCCTGCCTGTTGCCTCGACTCCCAGAGGAACCAACATGGCACCAACCGGCAGTGTGTCCTCTGCGGCCACAGATGGCGCACGTAATGGCTCCTCCCGTCTCCCTATGCGCTGCACCTCCTAACTCCATGGGCCCCCGGAGCAGGAGTGCTGGATGATAGAACCAACAGAGCCCCCTCTGAACGTCCGCGGGTGACCAGCAGGTTATCCAACCGGATGGACAAATCCACCAGTTGGTCAAAGGTAATGGTGGCATCCCTGCAGACCAGCTCATGTCGGACGTCCTCTCGTAGGTTGCATCTATAGTGGCTCTGTCGTTCCAACCTGCTCCAGCGGCCAAGGTTCAGAATTCAAGGGCGAAGTCCTGGGCGCTCCTCGTCCCCTGCCTCAAATGTAAGAGCCTCTCCCCCGCCGCTCTGCCCTCTGCTGGATGGTCGAAGACGGCCCTGAAGTAACGGGTGAAATCGTGTGTCCTTCTCTACAAACGGCATTTTCCCACTCCAGCGCTCTTCCTGTGAGGCAAGAGATGAGAGTGGCCACTCTCTCCCATCCCGAGGGAGCTGGGTGCGCAGTGGCCAGGTAGAGGTCCAGTTGTAGTAAGAATCCCTGGCACTATGCTGCCGTTCCATCATACTCCCAGGGAATGGTCTGAACAACGCGATCCATCATGGCACCAAGATGATGTAGCATGGCGGAATGTTCCTGGACGCGCTACTCGACTCCTCTAACCGGGGTACCTGATCCTGCTGACTAAATAAAGTGCACTTTATTATAGTTCCAAACCGGGAGCACAACAAAACAAACGCGCTCAAAAAACAGAACAATAAAGTAAAGCGCTAAACGAACATCACTAGACATGAAAACAATTACACACAAAACATGATGGGAAACAGAGGGTTAAATACAAGTAGTAGATTGATTGGGGAAATTAAAAACAGGTGTATATGAAAACAAGACAAGGCAAATGGATATATGAGAAATGGAGCGGCGATGGCTAGAAAGCCGGTGACGTCGATCGCCGAACATCGCCCGAACAAGGAGAGGAGACAACTTTGGCGGAAGTCGTGACAACATTGTACTGTATGTAATTCCAATGCTCGCCATTCATCCATAACATGACATTATCTGTAATTCCAATGTTAAGCCATTCCCTGATAACATTTATTTATTTTTGATATCCAAATTAAGCATGAAATGTATGTAACTCAGTAGTTTGAATAACATTTCAGCATTTCGTTTTAGATAGGAGGGCAAGACAGTTGAGAGGAGGAGAGGAATTCATATGTTCGGAAATCCTTGGAAGTGGCTTTGTTTGATTTTGTGATGCCGGACTCTTGGGTGGAAAATTATTGTCTTTATCCAGTTTGGATACAGTCAAAGTGAGGGAGGCGATCAGTGCTCCAGAAATAGCCATAGCCAAACCAGGGCGGTTTCAAAACAATGTGCCTGCCCACACAGGACTCCATCAGATATCCTGGGGTCGATATTCTAAACCCTTTAATGATGTCCGGACAGCCAGAAAAGAGCAGTGAGGTCAGATGAGAGCCTTGGAGAGCAAAAGGAAAACATCCAAACAAGTGAGTGGGTAAACATGAAAATACAGGGAGGAGGGGACAGACAGAGGGGAGGGGAGGAGGATAATGGGGAGGAGGAGCAGAGGGGAGGAGGGGGGAGGAGGATAATGGGGAAGAGGAGCAGAGGAGAGGAGGAGGGGAGGAGGATAATGGGGAAGAGGAGCAGAGGGGGGAGGGGGAGGAGGATAATGGGGGAGAGGAGTAGAGAGGGAGGAAGAGGGGGAGGAGGATAAGGGGTAAGAGGAGCAGAGGGGAGGAGGAGGGGGAGGAGGATAATGGGAAAGAGGAGCAGAGAGGGAGGAGGAAGAGGGGGAGGAGGATAAGGGGTAAGAGGAGCAGAGGGGAGGAGGAGGGGGAGGAGGATAATGGGGAAGAGGAGCAGAGGGGAGGGGGAGGAGGATAATGGGGAAGAGGAGCAGAGGAGAGGAGGAGGGGGAGGAGGATAATGGGGAAGAGGAGCAGGGGGGGGAGGAGGATAATGGGGGAGAGGAGTAGAGAGGGAGGAAGAGGGGGAGGAGGATAAGGGGTAAGAGGAGCAGAGGGGAGGAGGAGGGGGAGGAGGATAATGGGAAAGAGGAGCAGAGAGGGAGGAAGAGGGGGAGGAGGATAAGGGGTAAGAGGAGCAGAGGGGAGGAGGAGGGGGAGGAGGATAATGGGGAAGAGGAGCAGAGGGGAGGGGGGAGGAGGATAATGGGGAAGAGGAGCAGAGGGGAGTAGTGGGGGAGGAGGATAATGAGGAAGAGGAGCAGAGGAGAGGAGGCGGGGGAGGAGGATAATGGGGAAGAGGAGCAGAGGGGAGGAGGAGGGGGAGGAGGATAATGGGGAAGAGGAGTAGAGAGGGAGGAAGAGGGGGAGGAGGGTAAGGGGTAAGAGGACCAGAGGGGAGGAGGAGGGGGAGGAGGATAATGGGAAAGAGGAGCAGAGAGGGAGGAAGAGGGGGAGGAGGATAATGGGTAAGAGGAGCAGAGAGGGAGGAGGAGGAGGATAATGGGAAAGAGGAGCAGAGAGGGAGGAAGAGGGGGAGGAGGATAAGGGGTAAGAGGAGCAGAGAGGGAGGAAGAGGGGGAGGAGGATAATGGGGAAGAGGAGCAGAGAGGAGCAGCCATCAAAGAAGCTGTAGACCTGTTGCACTGCTCTGCTCATGTCTACACACCCAGTATCTTATAGTAAGCTTGAGAAGGGATTGATATGCTGCCTAGCCTGACCCTGTGACCCCTGAACCAATTCACCCTCTGCTAACAGGCGGCAGCCAAAAAAAGGTGCCCACCTCAACTGCAGAGGGATGTCTCTCTCTCTCTCTCGTTCTTTCTCTTGTCTCTCTCCCTCTGAAATCTTTCTGACACTTGCAAGTGCCCTGTCATGGCTGGCTCTGACCCTGCCACATTAGGGGAGTACTGGGTTTCTAGGCAGCCAGTCAAGTTACCCTATTGTGAGCACTGGTTTGGGGGTCAAGCTCTGCTCCCTAAGACACTGGAGCAGAGAAAGGGGTTGTGTCAAGGGGAGCTGTGTGCCCGTGAGCTGCCTTAATGCAGATACTGTATATTTAGTAAGGCAGAGTAACTAGTCGAAGTTCTCAGTTTCAATAAAGTTTCATTGAAATAAGCAACAGGCAAAGTCCTGAGGATGGCTGGGTGGTGGCAGTCGGATACTTTTTCATTTCATCAAACACCTGAAACCATTTCATCAAACACCTGAAACCATTTCATCGAACACCTGAAACCATTTCATCAAACACCTGAAACCATTTCATCAAACACCTGAAACCATTTCATCAAACACCTTTCCTGCAATCTAGAGCCATAATCATTATGCTTAATTCTATGTAAAAAAACACACAAAAAAAACCATACCTCTTGTGCTGTCTGTATCCTCCTGACTGGTGTTTTTTTTCAAGAAAATAAATATTATTCTCTGCAACTCTGCTAAAACAGGGGTAAAAGATTAAAAGGAATGTGAGTCTTATTCAGAACATGTAGTTATTGCTTGTTTTTCTAAAGTCTACCATCGTTGCCAGCAGGCATGCCAGCTAAGATACTTGGTAGCTAGTTACAGTATGAGGTTGGAAGATTGGAAACCTATCTGGGCTAGCTAAAGCTAACTTCATAAAATAACTAGGTGACTAGTAGTATTACAGAGAAACAACAACATTTAAAACAGGACAAATCTGAGGGGGCACGTGACGCTGTGGCCCCTAAAGGATGTGGACACCTTTTCAGCGAATATCTAATTCCAAAATCATGAGCATTAACATGGAGTTGATCCCGCCTTTGCTGTCATAAGAGCCTACACTCTTCTTGGAAGGCTTTCCATTAGATGTTGGAACATTGCTGCAGGGACTTTAGTGAGGTCGGGCACTGATGTTGGGCGATCAAAACTGGCTCATAGGCGGCGTTCCAATTCATCCCAAAGGTGTTCAATGGGGTTGAGGTCTGGGCTCTGTGTAGGCCAGTCAAGTTCTTCTACACCGATCTTGACAAACCATTTCTGTATGGACCTCGTTTTGAGCACGGGGACATTGTCATGCTGAATCAGGAAAGGGTCTTCCCCAAACTGTTGCCACAAATTGGAAGCACAAAATTGTCTACAATGTCATTGTATGCTGTAGTGTTAAGATTTCCTTTCACTGGAATTAAGGGGCCTTGCCCGAACCATGAAAAACAGCCCCAGACCAATATTTCTCCACCACCAAACTTGACAGTTGGCACTATGCATTCGGGCAGACAGGTAGCGTTCTCCTGGAATCCGCCAACCCCAGATTCGTCCGTCGGACTGCTAAATGGTGAAGTGTGATTCATCTGCTCCAGAGTCTAATGGCGGCAAGCTTTACATCACTCCAGCTGAAGCTTGACATTGCATATGGTGACCTTAGGCTTGTGTGCGGCTCCTTGGCCGTGGAAACTAATTTCATGAAGATCCTGACGAACAGTTCTTGTGCTGACGTTGCTTCCAGAGGCAGTTTGGAACTAGGAGTGTTGCAACCGAGGACAGACAATTTATACGCGCTACGCGCTTCAGCACTTGTTGGTGCTGTTCTGTGAACTTGTGTGGCCTACCAATTCGCGGCTGAGCCGTCGTTGCCCCTAGACGTTTCCACTTCACAATAACAACACTTACAGTTGACCAGGGCAGCTCTAGCAAAGCAGAAATATGACAAACCGACTTGTTGGAAAGGTGGGATCCTAAGACGGTGCCACATTGAACGTCACTGAGCTCTTCAGTAAGGCCATTCTATTGTCAATGTTTGTCTATGGAGATTGCATGGCTGTGTGCTCGATTGTATTCACCTGTCAGCAAATGGTGTCGCTGAAATAGCCAAATCCACTCATTTGAAAGGGTGTCCACATGCCTTTGACCTTGCAGTGTACATTGTTGAAAATATGTTGAAATTACATTGTGTAGAGATGATTAACACCTCTAGAGTGACAGATGCAGCACTGAGAAGGGGAATATTAAACACAGGATGGAATCTCACTGGGTAATGCTAGAAAACAATAAACCAGATTGTATCAGATGTGTTTGTGCATCGGTCCTTATTCGAATAAATGATAAAAGTACATTTTAGACTGTGGCACATTGAGCTTTGAAAAGCATTCTCTCCAAGTATGTCAAAACAATGGATAAAAGGATTAAATAGTATAAAGAGGAAATCTAATTAGCAGCTCTAAACCATAATGTTTACGTGTTCCTCCTAATTCAAGGCGTCTGGATAACTGTCCAGTTGAGAACCACAAATCCATTACTATCCATTCCATTATTTTCTATTGGAAAACAGGCTTTCAGTTTGGCAGGCTCTTGACAAAAAAAGATGGCAATAGATTCACGTAATTCACGTGATTTATTCAGAGGTACTGTAGATCCCTAAAAGGCAATATCATAGTGGAGCATTGATTTCTGAAACAAAAGCCTGGGTGATGAGAACCCCGATGCAATCCTGTCAGATGCACTACTTGTGTGGGTGTCCACAGTGACACAGTGGAAACATGGAGGCACAGCAATCTGCACGCACACACTGTCCTCCCTCCACATATCAACCAGTCTGCCTGTTAGCCCTGACCCTGTTGAATACCATCCTCTCACTGCTCTGGTGACGTGCGCTATTTTTATCTCATTATATCCCCGTCACGCCTTATTCATGCTAGATCACCTTTCACTGTCTGCCCTCTCATCTAACATTTAAAGGGGTATTAAATCTGACACCATTTTTCTGTTGTTTTTATTCAGTCATTCTCCCAGACTCTCTTGCAGGTTGCTGAGCGTGCATTGTAGACGTTCTACCATCAAAGCATGTGTGGAACCGTTGGAATGATAAGAAATGGACCATTGCATTTATTCTGATGATGGTTGAATTCTAACATCCTTCTGGGGTACATTGTTGTCTGCTTTTGAATGCTACATCAATATTGTGACCGTAAGGGTTCAACAGAACAGGGGATCAACAGAACATGGGTTCAACAGAACATGCTGGGCGAAAGTAAATCCCAAATGCAAATGGGGGATGGATCTGGACCGGGTCTGGACCCAGAGAAGAGTCATTCGGACAACATCGCATTTTGCTGTGTAAAATTCAATACATTATTTTTTAGACAGTGCGCCTAACAGTGCCTCTAACTCAGCAACCTCTCTTTCTTGCTCTCTCAAAGCTACACCCACCTCTACTAGTGCCCCATCTAATCCCGTCTCGTGGTTATATACAAATACAAGAGGCCGTGTACCCAATCACATTAATCCGCGGAACCTTGGGACAAGCAGCAGAAAGGAACAGAAAGATTTGACCGCAGCTCAACTGTAAATATCACAGATAGAAGGAGCTTAGTTACCAGTATCGTTGTTAATATGTTTTGTTAAAAAAAAACATTGACTCTGAAAACGGTATATTCAAAGACGAGTGGACGAAACAATATTAATTAATTCTCCCTGCAACTATCATAAAACCAGTGTGTCTGATATGCAGTGAGTCCGTAGCTCTCGTGAAAAGTGCCAATGTTAAGCGCCATTATGACACCAGGCATAGTAAATTCGATCAGATGTATCCCCTGAACACAGAGGTGAGAACAACTCAAATCCCAATATGAGAGGTCCACCACCTTGACAGGTCAACCACAATTCCCTGAGAGGTCCACCACAATTCCCTGACAGCCCAACAATGTGCAATGGAGTGTTCTCTAAGGATATCTTTGGTTTTGGGGAAAAAACAAAAAACCTTTTTCAGACGCTGATATGGTAAAATAATGCATGTGTGAAGTTGCTGACACCTTCCTTGAAGGTAAACAAAAAGATGAGCTCAGAGAAAAGGCAGAAAGACAGACTGTTAGACAGACAGCATGCCCAATCCTCCAAGCTAACTCTGTGCGAATCACTCCAGGGGTTGGAGAACATCTGCTGCAGAAAGTGGCATCTCAAGTTAGTTTGGCCGCTTCAATCATCTATAGGGCCCGAAACACATGACAGAAAGACATCTCCTGTCCCAGGGCATCAAACAAATGGTCAAACCAGATGACCAAGATTTCAAATGAGGCTCTCAGTGGATACGTGACCTCTAACCCCTCACTGTTGATTCATGATCTCAACGTGCAGTCTCTAAAAGTGAAGTAAAATAAGCAAAAGCCTTGGCTAAACAAAAGCAAGACGCTCATAAATCCAAGCAGCAGCCCGGCCAGCACTGTTGGGTGCCTTGTTGGTTTAGCACCGCTGGGTGCCTTGTTGGTTCAGCACCGTTGGGTGCCTTGTTGGTTCAGCACCGCTGGGTGCCTTGTTGGTTCAGCACCTCTGGGTGCCTTGTTGGTTCAGCACCGCTGGGTGCCATGTTGGTTAAGCACCGCAGAGGAAAGGGAGAAGCAGGACATGGTGGATCAGAAGGAATCCAAACACCCGCTGGGGCACCATCATGGAGAATTTCCTGATTGTACATCTAACCTTTCAGCACCTCCTCCAGCAGCCTGTGGCGTTTAACCCTGTGCTGCCCAGAGTACGTGGCAGCCCTGGTTATGCACACGCTCACTAGTCATTACGCAGTGCTGTGGCCGTGACCCTAAGTCCAGCTCAAAGAGGTTGTAGTGAGGAAGGATGGTAAAAGGAAGAGATTAGTGTTGCCTAATGGAAATAATGGCAAGGATTGAAATATGTGGCACTTCAAATGACCCCTCAACCATGGGTTTAACAAGGGAAGAAAACACACTCATATAAAGAAAGACAAGTTACTGTTCGTGGATTAGGAAAGAGTCATTTATTTTGTAAGTGCACCATGTTCGGGGTGGTATCACATAGCTTAAAGCATTAACAGTGCAGTCAAAGTGTTCACAAGAGGGGCCCATAAGCCCTCTCAACAGGTCCTGGATATCCGGGGGTTCCATCAAGAGCCATTACAGTCCGCGCAGAACCCTGTTACAGGTTTTCAATGCAGAGACACTGAAAGCAGCACTTTCAGAGGCAATGACTCTGATGTGTTTGTCACATACGATAACTCCACTGAAAGATTCCTCCCTCTGCCGTCTCACCATCACAGCAACTACTTTAATTGAGTGCCATTCAATGTTGGATCTGTTTTGTGTGGACAGCCTTGGTCCAATGAGATAGACTAGATCAAAAACAATGACCATCACATTTAATAGAACAGCGGTGATAGGTGGATGAGGAGTTGATCCCTTGGAGTCGATCCCCTTGAACGTAAAAGTTGCACACAGTATGGCGCACACTGGTTGAATTAAATTACATTGAACCAACATGGAATAGACGTCTGTGCCAAGTGGGCATGCTCTGGCACTCCTCATCCCAAATGTCTGCCCACATGGGACAGTGTCAAGGCAGAGTGTTTTAGTGCTTTGTTTGTGACATGACATGAGTAAGGTCCTAATGAACTCCATTGGTCATGGCTTTTGACTCTTCGTCAGTAGACAATCAAGTTGCCATGCATCCTGAGGGACCTTTCCCCTCCCTACCCCAGGCATGCCCATCCGTCTGTCTGCTAAGGCCTTAAATCACTGTCCCCATCAAACACAGCTGCCATGCTAAATGCCCATGCACTCAGTGACATTATCATACACCGTATGACATGTAGGGCCAGCAGTTTTCACTGGTCAGGAAAACCTCTAGGCCCTTTAAAGGGCCAATCTGCAGTTCTTACATCCATTTTTTGACATATAAATTAATGATATGTACCCATTGATTCTTGAAGGATATAACTTAGAAATGTCTCAATAGTTTAGTTTAACTGTCGTACCCCATCAGAACCCCAAATATAAGCTTGTTTTACTCCGATGTTTGTAAACAAATTAAATGTCAACACAAACTGTAAAGCCTCAAAACATGGTTAAAACTACAATGTTGATATCATGGATGGCCAGTCCTTGCATCCATAGCTCTGTCTATGAATTTGAGTGTGGGAACATTTCTCCAGACCATTCCCTCAGCTTTTTACCAAAACAGCGGTGGGTAAAATGCCTTGTTATTGTTTCAACTGCTGATTGCCCTTTTAAGAATGAGTGTCAGATCAAATGGTTTGGCAATTGCACTTTACCCACACTTCTTTATCCCTGCATTCAATATTCATCCCTGCATTCATACATTAACCAACAACTTCAAAGTGTCACACTCCAGTCGTCAGGTCAAGCACCTTTTGACCTCGGGGCGCCAGTCAAAACAAGGGGAAAACCCCGAAACAATAGGGGATAGGAGAGTATATTAAGTCTACAGGTGGTCAATATCAGTGAAACAATGCTTGAATTCTTGGCTGCCTGGGTGGATGTAGAGGCAACGACCAGGTTGACATTCTTCACCATTTCCTCACCCTATATTACCTTGAAGGTCTCTTAACGGCCCGCATAGTTTTCAGGTGACACATCCTTTACGGCCGTCACGCAGGGATTTCAGAGGGCCTTGGCAGCAGGTGTGAGGTGCGAAGCAGACTTTCCAAGGATGTCAAGTCGACGGAAGACTCATTAATGTCCTTCCCTTCGCTCAGCAAACAAAGGGACTGGAATTCAGGAGGACGCCTGCCGACATGCTGCAGATGGAGGAGATAGGCCTCTTTCAATAGGCTCCTGAACTCTGGGCCAAGATTGGGTGTATTCACTGGGGGTATTTGTTCTGTCACTGCAGGTCAATGGAAAAGCAGCATGGCTGATATAACACTTCTCTAAAGGACCTTGTGGGGATGTTATCCTCTAGACCTGGGCAACAGCGGTCAAAACGACCCTGATGGAAAATATTTGTGATCAACAATATACTTACGTGGCAAAAACGCAAGTCATTTAATGAGCCAATAGCAACGGGACTAATAATTAGCTTGTTTTGAATGAAAATCCGACATGAAAAAAGCTAAGGAACAGACAGACTGTGGTCAGCGAGGAGAAAAGAGAACATTTCCACTTCCTGTGGCTGCTCTCTGACTTTAATCACATTTTGAATATCACCATGGTGATTGCTGGAGATGGGCTTGAGAGCTGAAATTGCGCATAATTGCTCTGTCTCAGCTTGAGTGAGTTCTCCGAGGGTTTAAAGTACAGGCCTGACCAAATAATAAACCCTTAAAACAGCAGTGACGACAGCAAAAAAAGCTATTTCTGCTAGCAACACAGTCTGTTTCAGAAAGCATGTCGGTTGGATTTCTGCTAACTCAAAAGCCCACGTTCCCACACCATTTTGTTGCTCAGGTTTTTCTCTGTTAATCAATATTCACTAGATTTCAAGGGAGGTTTTTTGACCAGCATACAAGAATGTGGTTTTATCTTTTGGCACTATGCTGTTTGACATATGTGTTTATTTTCATTTTTCATTTTTGTTGTAAAGTAAACAATGGAATGTAGGGAACCTACAGGGTATCAGGGTCAAATCTGTACCACTCCTCTCAGCTCTCTGATGTCACCACCAAAACAAAAAAAAAAGAGATATTTTGACCGCAGGCTTGACCTTTTGACTTTGTACACTGGAAGTATAATCAACAAACCAGCCAAGTTAAAAGCTCAGTAAATCTAATGATGAGAACGAGGTCCATTACAGGAGGATTTGGGCGAATGTATTTCCTTGACTACTGCATGCGAAGGAAATTTCTACCTTTAGACTGGTCACCATGGCCACTGGAGAAGTGTAGTCTCAGCAGGCTTGTCAAGGTGTTTTAATTGGGGCTGGTGATGGATGACTCTATTACAGTACTCAAGCATACTGTGTCACCTCCAGCTGCACCCTGGCGAGGATATCACCTAATTGTTTGCATTAGAGGAAACAAATACATTTGCAAAACAAAAACAAAAATATCTTCCCTCAACACAAAAACCTCCTGACAATAAGAGAGGCACTTGATTACAGAGGAGAGACGCTGGGAGGAGTTGAGGAAAGTGTTGTTGGCTGTGGTTGTGCAGAGGGACTATTTTCTGTTGGATTTGACTGCCCTATGTGTAACATTATTGTGTTTAGAGGTAGGTGAAGGAGTCAATCGCAGGAGAGCAGAGATGTCCAAGTAGCGTCTTTTAATAGGCAAGTCCACCACAATAAGGTCAGGTACAATTCCAAAATAAACGCCCTCGACAAAGAACACAGTTACTCACGGAAGGAAGAAAAACAACGACGCTCCTTAAACAGGCCACAGGGGGTAATTATACACACAGAAATTAAAGCAAATGAAACCAGGTGTAAAAGAACCAAAGACAAAACAAACGGAAAAGGAAAAATGGATCGGTGATGGCTAGTAGGCCGGCGACGCTGACCGGAAGTTGTGGAAGTCCTGACACTATGTCAGGATCTGTCGTGAGGAAACACAGTCCAAACATAGGACCTGGCCAGAGACTTTGTTCAAATGGTTGCCTAGAAATAAATTCTGACAGCTATTCTTTCAACTAATTGGTAAACATTTCAACTGCATTAAATTATTACTTTTTTTAATTCCACAAAAAAATGAACACCCATCAAAATAAAGTGATCTTTCTTTTCTTCCTTGTGATGAGTTAAATCCCAGACTATGCATTAAGGATCTTATAGATGCAATGGAAAGACAATGTATTTTATTGAGCCCATTTCAGCCATTACTGTGTTTGACAGGTCATTACAGACATTTCTGCGGTTGTAACGTTGACGTCAAAAACGACAGGCACAAGCAAGAATATGAAAGAGTCGCACGATTAAAATGAAATCAATACAGCAGATTTAAGTGCCAAGTGGATTTTGAACCCCTCAAACACAGGAAAAAGACAGATCCTCAGGTGGGCAGGGCATGCGCGTTGCTAGTCACATTAGTCATGTCCGACAAGCCTCCTTACCACCCCATAACACCACTGAAGGTGGACGAGTTGAAGATGGGGTCGGTTAAAATGGCAGACTGTAAACCTATAGTACCAGCCAGGACAGATGCAGGTAGAAATAAGAAAATAATAAAGTTGAGGCGGGTAGTCACGATACCTCTCTGTACGGCTACATGTGTATGTACTAATGAATCCCAGGTGTTCACAGGTCAGAGAAGTGTTAAAACCTGAGGGGCCCTGCTCTGTCTGCCCTCGGGACAGCTCTGGCCTGGTCTGGGGTCAGATCCTGAGGGATACCACCACAGGATAATGACATGCTCATTCTGCTACTTGGAGGTTGATAGAA
Source organism: Oncorhynchus tshawytscha (assembly GCF_018296145.1). Taxonomy (NCBI): domain Eukaryota; kingdom Metazoa; phylum Chordata; class Actinopteri; order Salmoniformes; family Salmonidae; genus Oncorhynchus; species Oncorhynchus tshawytscha. The sequence goes on from NC_056449.1 coordinate 20,033,185, forward strand.
TACAGCCTTGTTGTTGCTAGGAGGTGAAGACGTCCCTGGTTTGGGTGCTGTGGGGTGCACATCTGCACCCGTCTGGTAGGATCATTGGTACATGAGAAACCCAACTCTCCATTTAATCCTGAGAGGGAGACCGACACAGACACAGCCAGACCCTACAGACAGGGTAGGGTCACTCTCTGAATGTGCCTGCGTGCGTGTGTGTCTGAGGGGGCGGGTTGTGAAGATGTCAAGGGTCATTCACTTTGGGACTGATAAAAAATGTACCACCCACAATACATTTTTAAAGGACAAAAACCTTACACAGTTCCAGCTAGAAAAGTATCGCAGAGGATGAGAGGTACAACAAGATTTATGAAACATTAAAACACAGCACGCAGTGCTACTTCACATAAGTCATCAGTATCATGCATGCTTAATTGGATGTCATATCCTACCAAGATTATTCCAAACACGTGAAATGTTCATTAGGCTTTGTCTACACTTGATTGATATAAAGCATGCAGGGTATAGGGCCTATGGCTTGCATGTGCTGCCAATTTTCCTCAAACAAGTAGAACAGAATATGACTGCAGGGTGAATATGTCATTTAGGAACCTGATTAAATCTGCACTAAAGCAAGTTAAGGGCGTGTATGTGGTCAGGAGACTCACAAATCATCTGTTTGGTTATCTGCTTAATATTGTGGTTTATAATAATGTCTTTTTAATTCAACCCTTCCGGCTTCTTCAACTACAAAAACATGCAAATTGCGATGGGAGTTGCAATTTCCTTTTTGATGATGACTTTCTGTTTGATGATTTTTTTTCCCGCTTGCCAATTCATCGACCTGCCATTTCTCGAACACAAATCAAACAGAAATCAATCAGATCCGACCTGGCACCTAAACTCAAGGTGACATAAGCTGAGCTGTAGCGCTCTCTCTCTCCCTCTCTCTCTCTCTCTCTCTCTCTCTCTCTCTCTCTCTCTCTCTCTCTCCCCCTTTCTCTCTCTCTCTCTCTCGCTCTCTCTCTCTCAGAACAATTTAAATGTTGAGACAAATGGAATGTGTTGCAGCATTTCCTTTGTATTAATAGTTTATTATAAGTCGGTGAGAAACAAGGAAACGGAAGCCTCTGGGCATTAATCAAGGACGGGCAAATTCGTTACGAACAGAAACGTGAGAAATGGAGCCATAGTGAACCCCGCTGAACCCTCTTGAGCTCCTTGGGCACCTGTTTTCTGTAAACACCCCAGTAAGGATCTGCACTTACAACAGACACCCCCAACCCACCATAATACTCTCCCCACCTCCCACGCAAATTCCTGTCCCCAAGGGATTCAGACTTATCACAGTTCCATGGATCCTCTTCCCAGGATTATTCCCATTCTGCTCAGTGGCTGGTGGGTGCCAACGGGCCGCGGCGTCCGACACAGATGGGAGCACAGCCCTGTGATGTCTTCCATATGTCACATCACTCTCGTGTGTCGGCTCTTTTTTTCTTCTGTGTTTTTCTTTCCATCTCTCATCTTTCTCTCAGTTTCTCTTTAAACGGACTGACCAGGGAGGGAGAGGAGAGGGTGCCTCGTATGGAGGTTCGACAACCATGCCCGTTCACTAAATTGATCATTTTTTACTTTCAGCATAGGGGTGGATGCTAACTGCGAAGTACAAGCAAATGCACATTTTACAGGGGGGAGGCTGTTGTTGTCAGAGCTTTGGAAAAGGACCCAGGCTGCCTTTTCCCACCATAACTCCTTCCCATCATTACCTGTCACATCTCTTAGACGGCTTTAAACCACTCTTAGGAAGCTGTGACATGAATCCATGTATGACCCAATCAGAAGCCAAGAAGCCTTATTCCGGCTCGCTCCGACACCTCGGCCCTAGGAGGTTTTCGCTGGTCCAAGGCTGACACCTGAGAAGGCTAATATTCCCCACTCTGATTGTAATCCCTGAAGTAGATCTCATTAGCCAGACAGCCGAGTTGAACCCTGGCGGAACAGGGGCATCAAGCTGGGCTGTCAATCAACACCAATTGCCTTTAAACATCAGGAGAAATAATCTGACTCTACCTCTGTGGAGCTTTAAACCAGCAGCCATCAGAATTGATTCGACTCACACACCATACTGCCTTGCTTGCTGGAGGTGTTGAGATATTAAGGCACACAATCAAATAAATGGTTTTATAGTAAGGCATGCATAACATACTGTATATAAAAAGCACATGATTACAAGTCTCCTGAGTGTTAAAAAAAAGAGTTACTCAGAATTAGTTACGTATTTTCAATAGGCTACATAGCTGCATGGGGACCTAGACATGGCCCAGATCTTTTTTGCAACGGATCCAAACCCAAACTATTCATCTCATTTACTCTAAAGTTCTCCCCTGAGCCCTGTGAGACAAAGTCATTAATTGTACACACAAGTGCACGTTACTATGAGCTAACACACACGTTCAAACTCACATCATAATAACAAGCAATAAACCTGCACTTTCCGTTCTAGGGGAATTAGCTAGAGTTCATTTTCTGGACAAAAGGTGACTTGAGGTTCAGGTTCTCCAGTTAGCTAAGGTCTCTGACAGCTTTTCCAATATGATGTCTCTTGAAAGACACCTCTTCAGGCAAAAAGCACAAGCATCAAAAGCATTTGTGATTTCTCGGCTCCCTGGTGTGAAATAACAACCGATACAGTGCCACTGGCTAGAGCTTCAAACACTGGCCTCACTTTTCCTCGGGGTGACAGGAGAGAGAGAGAGAGAGAGCAGGGGCTTTTGTGAGGTCCTCTCATAAAGGTTGAGCGATGAGATCCCATCGCTCCCATAACATTCCTGCGCTGTTTGGGTAACACACTCAAAACAGAAAACGATACGGCATTTCCGGCATGTGCCCATGTCACCCAACACTGGCTCCACTTCCAGTCCTGTGCATTTCCCCATAAGAGACACAGGAAGAGAGAATGGGAAACAGGAAGAGCCAGGACCCAAAATGGCACTTCATGGGAAAGTCAGATGGACCAGTAACCTCGGGGCAAAGACTTGGAAGAAAATAAACAATTGCACTTATTTACTAATCGCCTGTCTGTATGTTATGTCTGCATTCTGTAACTTTATAGCTCAACAATGTGAAGCAAAATGAGAGGAAATCACTGCCAAGTTCCCCCCTTCTTGAATTGAGACAGTACCATGGGCATGGGCTTTCAGGGAAGTCAGGAACCAATACACGCAGTCAGTTAGGAAAGCAAAGGCTAGCTTTTTCAAACAGAAATTTGCATCCTGTAGCTCTCCTGGGACACTGTAAAAAGTCCATAGAGAAAAAGAGCACCTCCTCCCAGTTTCCCACTGCACTGAGACTAGGAAACACTGTCACCACCGATAAATCCACGATAATCGATCATTTCAATAAGCATTTCTCTATGGCTGGCCATGCTTTCCTCCTGGCTACCCTAACCCTGGCCAACTGCTCCGCATCCCCTGCAGCATCTTACCCTGCAGCTACTTTCCCAAGCCTCCCTAGCTTCTCCTTCACCCAAATCCAGATAGCAGATGTTCTAAAAGAGCTGCAAAACCTGGATCCTTACAAATCAGTTGGGCTAGACAATCTGGACCCTCTCTTCCTAATATTATCCGCTGCCATTGTTGCAACCGCTATTACCAGTCTCTTCAACCTCTATTTCATATCGTCTGAGATTCCTAAAGATTTGAAAGCTGCCGCAGTCATCCCCCTCTTCAAAGGGGGGGGGGGAAACTCTAGCCATCTTCATTGACCTGGCCAAGGCTTTCGACTCTGTCAATCACTGTATTCTTATCGGCAGACTCAACAGCCTTGGTTTCTCAAATGACTGCCTCGCCTGGTTCACCAACTACTTCTCAGACAGAGTTCAGTGTGTCAAATCGGAGGGTCTGTTGTCCGGACCTCTGGCAGTCTCTATGAGGGTGCCACAGGGTTCAAGTCTTGGGCCAACTCTTTTCTCTGTATATATCAATGATGTCACTCTTGCTCCGGATGGTTCCTTGATCCACCTCTATGAGGACGACACCATTTTGTATAAATCTGGCCCTTCTTTGGACACAGTGTTAACAAACCTCCAAACGAGCTCAATGCCATACAACACTCCTTCCGTGGCCTCCAGCTGCTCTTAAAAACAAGTAAACTAAATGCATGCTCTTCAACCGATCGCTGCCTGTACCCTCCCGCATGACTAGAATCACTACTCTGGACGGTTCTGACTTAGAATATGTGGACAACTACAAATACCTAGATGTCTGGCTAGACTGTAAACTCTCCTTCCAGACTCATATTAAACATCTCCGATCCAAAATTAAATCTAGGATCGGCTTCCTATTTCACAACAAAGCCTCCTTCACTCAAGCTGCCAAACGTACCCTCGTAAAACTGACTATCCTACCGATCCTCGACTTTGCCGATGTCATTTACAAAATAGCCTCCAACACTCTACTCAGTAAACTGGATGCAGTCTATCACAGTACCATCCTTTTTGTCACCAAAGCCCCATATACCACCCACCACTGCGACCTGTATGGTCTCGTCGGCTGGCCCTCGCTACATATTCGTCGCCAGACCCACTGGCTCCAGGTCATCTATAAATCTCTGCTAGGTAAAGCTCAACCTTTTCTCAGCTCACTGGTCACCATAGCAACACCCACCCATAGCACGTGCTCCAGCAGGTATACCTCACTGGTCATCCCCAAAGCCAACACCTACTTTGGACACCTTTCCTTCCAGTTCTCTGCTGCCAATGACTGGAGTTGGAGACTTACAGTGGGGAGAACAAGTATTTGATACTCTGCCAATTTTGCAGGTTTTCCTACTTACAAAGCATGTAGAGGTCTGTCATTTTTATCATAGGGACACTTCAACTGTGAGAGACGGAATCTGAAACAAAAATCCAGAAAATCACGTTGTATGATTTTTAAGTAATTAATTTGCATTTTATTGCATGACATAAGTATTTGATACATCATAAAAGCAGAACTTAATATTTGGTACAGAAACCTTTGTTTGCAATTACAGAGATCATACATTTACTGTAGTTCTTGACCAGGTTTGCACACACTGAAGCAGGGATTTTGGCACACTCTTCCATACAGACCTTCACCAGATCCTTCAGGTTTCGTGGCTTTCGCTGGGTAATACGCTTTCAGCTCCCTCCAAAGATTTTCTATTGGGTTCAGGTCTGGAGACTGGCTAGGCCACTCCAGGACCTTGAGATGCTTCTTACGGACCCACTCCTTAGTTGCCCTGGCTGTGTGTTTCGGGTCGTTGTCATGCTGGAAGACCCAGCCACGACCCATCTTCAATGCTCTTACTGAGGGAAGGAGGTTGTTAGCCAAGATCTCGCGATACATGGCCTCATCCATCCTCCCCTCATTACGGTGCAGTCGTCCTGTCGCCTTTGCAGAAAACCATGCCCAAAGAATGATATTTCCACCTTCATGCTTCACGGTTGAGATGGTGTTCTTGGGGTTGTACTTATCCTTCTTCTTCCTCCAAACACGGCGAGTGGAGTTTAGACCAAAAAGCTCTATTTTTGTCTCATCAGCCCACATGAGCTTCTCCCATTCCTCCTCTGGATCATCCAGATGGTCATTGGCAAACTTCAGACGGGCCTGGACATGCGCTGGCTTGAGCAGGGGGACCTTGCGTGTGCTGCAGGATTTTAATCCATGGCGGCGTTGTGTGTTACTAATGGTTTTCTTTGAGACTGTGGTCCCAGCTCTCTTCAGGTCATTGACCAGATCCTGCCGTGTAGTTCTGGGCTGATCCCTCACCTTCCTCATGATCATTGATGCCCCACAAGGTGAGATCTTGCATGGAGCCCCAGACTGAGGGTGATTGACTGTCATCTTGAACTTCTTCCATTTTCTAATAATTGTCCCCAACAGTTGTTGCCTTCTCACCAAGCTGCTTGCCTATTGTCCTGTAGCCCATCCCAGCCTTGTGCAGGTCTACAATTTTATCCCTGATGTCCTTACACAGCTCCCTGGTCTTGGCCATTGTGGAGAGGTTGGATTCTGTTTGTTTGATTGAGTGTGTGGACAGGTGTCTTTTATACATGTAACGAGTTCAAACAGGTGCAGTTAATACAGGTAATGGGTGGAGAACAGGAGGGCTTCTTAAAGAAAAACTAACAGGTCTGTGAGAGACGGAATTCTTACTGGTTGGTAGGTGATCAAATACTTATGTCATGCAATAAAATGCAAATTAATTACTTAAAAATCATACAATGTCATTTTCTAGATTTTTGTTTTAGATTCCAACTACCTACCTAATTCCCATATTGTTTCATTCACTTTTTTGCTCTTTTGCACACTAGTATTTCCAGTATTTCTACTTGCACATTCATCATTTGCATCATCTATCACTCTAGTGTTCATTTGCTAAATTTTAATTACTTTGCTACTATGGCCTATTTATTGCCTTACCTCCTCACGCTATTTGCACATACCGTATATAGACTTTTTCTATTGTGTTATTGACTGTATGTTTGTTTATTCCATGTGTAACTGTGTTGTTGTCTGTTCACACTGCTATGCTTTATCTTGGCCAGGTCGCAGTTGTAAATGAGAACTTGTTCTCAGCTGGCCTACCTGGTTAAATAAATGTGAAATAAAAAACCGATAGACAGACAGACCACTGGGCCCAAACTGGTTAAATCAACGTTGTTTCAACATACATTGTCAATGAATTATGACGTGGAATTTACGTGGAAAATACAATGGATTTGTAAAAAGTCATCAATACAGTAAATAGTCTATTAACTGTTGTTTTGAGGATGACATTTCAACCACAGGATTATGTCGTCATGGTAACCAATTTTCAACATGAATTTGTACCTTTGAAATGTCAGATCTTCAACGTAATATCCACCATAAGAAAAAAACAATAGGCTGGGCAGCACCAGTTGATATTTCTACAGCTATCCATTTGGTCTCCCATCCAGGGTTTTAATCAAGCCCTGCTTAGCTTTGATACAGATTTTGTCACTGACTACTACCAATGTGCTATGGTGAGAATGACTGTTGAGGAATCTCCACTTAATAGATTCACTGTTGCTATCAAAGTCATTTCAAAGACAGGTTCAACAGAGCAAATTAAATGTAACCATATATCATCATATATCATCAATGATGCTATTTAGGTCAATATAGCATTTGGGAAGACATCAACAGCTATTGTTTCAATTCAACTCAGAATTCAACTAAAAATAGACAATACAATAGGCTAGGGCTATTGGAATCTACAAATTAATAATAAACATGTTGGATTCACGTCTTCATCTCAACCAAAAATCTAAATTAAAGATTAGGACTAAATCAAATTAAACTGTATTTAAAGTGCATTTAAAGTTTGATTTGAGGTAGTCCTATTCCTCAACTTTGTTTTTTGGTTGAAAAAGAGACATGGATCAACATATCAATCATTCATTTGTAGACAAACTGGAATTAACGTCAGACTCAGTGGCACAGATGGAGATATCCAAGCATTTGTGTTTGTTTGACAACGCAACCAAATTAACATTAACATTTAAATTAGATGTGTAGTAGACATGTATCTAGATACGTGTATCTACTCTGTCAATGTATCTAGATACGTATCAAATCATCTTGAAAGGGAAAGAACCCCATTCTTACTGAAGGCTATCTGACAAACTAACAGTATTATTCTAACTTTAAAATGAGTAACTCATTCATGGCCACATTTTGAGGTTACTGTAACTATAAAAGTCGTATTATGTCATCAGAAAGCATGCATGTTTAAAACAGCATGCAAGGGTCGTGTAATCTGAGCCGAATTTCAAATCGCAATTATCATTTGCACCATGTACTTTAGTAATCTCAACTGCAATCCAGGTCATTTGGTTGTGCTATTAGATTCAGCAGTGAGAACACAAAATAAACTAAATATCTGACATTTTATTCCCATTTGAACTTTCTTGTGCTTTTAAATTGTTGAAAGTGCAGTGATATCACATTTAGGTGACAACTAAACCAAAAATCAAACATAACTTTTCCATTGGAATTTGGTTGTGCTTTAAGATGGTTGAAAGCATACTAATAACACACTGAATTTAAAAATAACTTTGGGCTGTCTTTTTGAGTAGGTGAAAATATTGTAGTTTGTAATCTCGTTGATCAACGTATAAACCAAATATTACCAAATTCTCCACGTTGAAATGATGTGGTCTGCCAAATGGGAGAGACAGACAGGAGGTAGAGGCTGGGTGGGATCATTCCTGATTCTTTGGCAGGAATGGGAGTCTGGACATAATGTGTTTCACCCCAACGATGAGGAGTGGGATGGGGCATACTGTCTGAGAGGATCAGGAGAATACTGCAGTGGTACCGCATGGTGTACTGTACTGAGCCCGGTAGGTTCAATAGCACTGCTGGACCGCCGCCTGAGAAACAGATGGTAGGGAATAACACTGTCCCCCCCACCCCACCCCAACACACACACCGAACATTAACTTCCTGGGCCAGTCTTTTTGCCTGCTTTGAGACTCAGTATCGGCCGGTCTGTCTGTCTGTATCGCAAAGGAAATCCCCCAATTATCCTCGAGAGCACTCCAAAGATTAGGAGATATACGTGAGTGAAACTGACAGGGCAGCTGAGCCTCATTAGCCCAACATACACTTCCATTTTGAGAATGGGGATCTGGTCTGGATTCCTTTAGTTATCTAACCAGTGTAGTGTTCTGTTGGGAGCAATGCTGCAGGTTAGCACTGTGACACTGGGACGGACAAACAGATCGGCCAACCTACTTGGCTAGCCCTGAGCACCTGATCCTTGGCCCAGAGGCCAAGTGATAAAGACTTTCATAATTAGACAATTAGCCATTGTAAGAGGGATCAATGGCCCACAGGATTATCAAAGCCAATTTGCACTGTTGAAATAGATTGCAAAGGATACATAATGTACTCAATCAGATTAAAAGAGGAATCAGTCCTCTTGCACACAATGCATCGCCTCGGTTTATACACTTATGCATAAAGCACAATCCAAGACAAGGAAAAAGCACCTCAAGAAGCACCTCGCTGTGTGCACCACTCAGTCGACACGGAAAAAGAACACAGACTATCATTACAGGGTAAGACAAGGGCACATTTTTCGCCGGAGGTGTTCTTGGCCTCTCTTGGAAAAGGGTTCGGGAACAGGCACATCCGTCTTCAGTCTCTGTACTCTCTCTGCTCTCCCTGTTCAAAGAACGCTGTCAACAGCAGGTTGCCATTTTAATATAAGCCTGCTAGCCCACACTGTACCCCCCACCAGCACCTCTAATCTGGTCGGGGAAGAAGGGATTTGATCTCGGTGGAAAGCAGTGGCATCCGAAAATCAAAAAGATTGTGAACATAAAGGAAAAGCCCTGGCGGTTTGACCTTGAGTTGTCGTTCTGATGTTGGAGGGACACTCTCCTGAGGCTGAGATGGTCACAGCATGCTGTCAGACACCTGGGTACTGAGGATCTCCTGTGGCAGCATGCAAGCCCTCTCATCTTCCACTTCTGAGTGAAGACTATCAGTGGCAATAGAAATGGTCGCCTGACAGATGATTCCATTTTTTATTTAGTCACATGCACAGGGTGGGAGATGTAATTGCAGTGTATTGTGAAATACTTATGCTCTGACCTCCAACAGTGCAGGTGTGAATGAAACAATAATAATAATAATAATGATAATTTATAAATATTTACAACTGTGACAATGATAAATATAAATGTCCAATGGGGTGGGGGCAGGGTAATTGTCCATTGAGTGGGGGGATAAAATGTCCATAAGGGGAGTAGATGACTACTTGGGGTCCTGTCCAAAGGGGGAGCAGCAGGGGGTAGGAAGTCTGGGGGGGGGGTAGCTGACTAGTGGTGGCTATTCATCAGCCTGATTGTCTGGGGGTAGCAGCTATTGACTAGTCTGTTAGTTTTAGCCATGATGCTCCTGTACTGCCCGTGTCTAAGTGATGGAGGCGGGGAGAACAGGTCGTGGCTCGGGTAGCTGAGATGATCTTCCTGGCCTTCCTGCAACACATGGTGTTGTAGGTGTCCTGGAAGGCAGGCAACACGCACACAATGTTGTGTTCGGCTGAGCGTACCACCCTCTGTATTGCTTTGCGGTCAGCGGCGGTGGAGTGGCCGTACCAGGCTGGGATGCAGCCCCACAGTATGCTCTCGATCGTGCTCCTGTAGAACACTGCAAGGGCCATCATGAAAAGGACACATTTTTTTCAGCCTCCTGAGATTAAAGAGTCGCTGTCCTGTCTTCTTCACCACGGTGTCCATGTGGTTTGACAATTTCAGCTCCTCCACGGCAGCCCCGTGGATGAGAATGGGGGCGTGCCCAGCCTGGTTCCTCCTGAAGTCCACAATCAGCTCCTTTGTTTTGCTGACATTGAAGGAGAGACCTGGCACCACACCGTCAGAGTGCCTATCTCCTCCCTGTAGGCCGTCTCATTATTGTTGGTAATCAGGCCTAGTACTGTCGTGTTGTCGGAGCACTTGATGATGAAGTTGGAAATGTGTGAGGCCAGTCGTGGGTATACAGAGAGTACAGGAGGGAACTGAGGACTCACTCTTGTTGGGCCCCTTGTATATAGCCTCGTTATTGTTATTTTATTGTGTTACTTTTAATTTTTACTTTTGTTTATTTGGTAAATATTTTCTTAACTCTTTCTTGAACTGCACTCTTGGTTAAGGGCTTGTAAGTACGCATTTCACGGTAAAGCAGACACATGTTGTATTCGGCGCATGTGACAAATACAGTTTGATTTGATTTGTGTTGAGAATCCTGTGTCGAGGAGGTAATGTTGTCTACCTTCACCACCTGGGGACGGCCAGTTAGGAAGTCCAGGACCCAGTTGCATAGGGAGGAGTTCAGTCCCCAGGCTGTGAGCTTTGTGTTGACCTTAGAGGTCACTATGGTATTGAAGGCCGAGCTGTTGTTGATGAACAGCATCCTCACATATGCATTCCTCTTGTCCAGGTGTCTGCAATTACGATTTTGTTGTCCGTGGATCTGTCGGGGCGGTAGGTGAATTGGAGAGGGTCGAGTGTGACAGGGAGGGAGGAGGTGATATGGTCTTTGACAAGTCTATCAAAGCACTTCGTAATAACGGAAGTGAGTGGTCAGTAGTCATTTAGTTCAGTTACGTTCCCTTCCTCGGGCACAGGGATGATTGTGAACATCTTGAAGTAGGCGTGGATAACAGCCTGAGCTAGAGATTGAAAATGTCCGAAAACACAACACCTAGCTGGTCTGCACATGCTCTGAGGGCAAGGCTAAGGATGCCATCTGAGTCTTGTGAGGGCTAACGCTTTTGAATGACTTATATACACTTAGTATACCAAACATTAGGAACACCTTCCTAATATTGAATATTGAGTTTCACCCCCTTCCCTTAAGAACAGCCTCAATTCCTCAGGGCATGGACTCTATAAGTTATCGAAAGCGTTCTACAAGGATGCTGCCCCATGTTGACTCCAATGCTTCCCACAGTTGTGTCTAGTTGGCTGTTCTTGACACAAACTGGTGCGCCTGGCACCTACTACCATATCCTGTGATCGTTAGGAGCCCCTGCCACATAGGAGCCCATGCCATATATCTGTGATTGTTAGGAGCCCCTGCCACATAGGAGACCCTGCCATATATCTGTGATTGTTAGGAGCCCCTGCCATATATCTGTGATTGTTAGGAGCCCCTGCCACATAGGAGCCCCTGCCATATATCTGTGATTGTTAGGAGCCCCTGCCACATAGGAGCCCCTGCCATATATCTGTGATTGTTAGGAGCCCCTGCCACATAGGAGCCCCTGCCATATATCTGTGATCGTTAGGAGCGACTGCCACATAGGAGCCCCTGCCATATATCTGTGATCGTTAGGAGCCCCTGCCACATAGGAGCCCCTGCCATATATCTGTGATTGTTAGGAGCCCCTGCCACATAGGAGCCCCTGCCATATATCTGTGATCGTTAGGAGCCCCTGCCACATAGGAGCCCCTGCCATATATCTGTGATTGTTAGGAGCCCCTGCCACATAGGAGCCCCTGCCATATATCTGTGATTGTTAGGAGCCCCTGCCACATAGGAGCCCCTGCCATATATCTGTGATCGTTAGGAGCCCCTGCCACATAGGAGCCCCTGCCATATATCTGTGATCGTTAGGAGCCCCTGCCACATAGGAGCCCCTGCCATATATCTGTGATCGTTAGGACCCCTGCCACATAGGAGCCCCTGCCATATATCTGTGATCGTTAGGAGCCCCTGCCACATAGGAGCCCCTGCCATATATCTGTGATCGTTAGGAGCCCCTGCCACATAGGAGCCCCTGCCATATATCTGTGATTGTTAGGAGCCCCTGCCACATAGGAGCCCCTGCCATATATCTGTGATTGTTAGGAGCCCCTGCCACATAGGAGCCCCTGCCATATATCTGTGATCGTTAGGAGCGACTGCCACATAGGAGCCCCTGCCATATATCTGTGATCGTTAGGAGCGACTGCCACATATGCCTAATGTACGCCAAATACGCTCCTCCACTTTGTCCCTATACTTATGTCTCGCCATCTTGATCAATCTGCGTAGGCCGTATTTGAACTGTTTAATCATACAATTGTCCACGGTCACCTTGCCATGTTTATAAGCACACAGTACCATCAGTACCTCATCATCTATGCATTTTTTATGAATCCGGTGACAGAGTCGGCATATTCATTGATGTTATACCCAGAGGCGACCCGGAACATATTCCAGTCCACGTGATCAAAACAGTCTTGGAGCATAGATTCTGATTGGTCAGACCAGCATTGTACAGACCTAACCACCGGAACTTTGTTCGTAGGTGAGAGGAGTAAAATGGAGAGTTGTACAGTCAATGTGTTGATAGTAATTAGAGAGCACGGTTCTTTTAATAAAGTCCCCCGCGACAATGAAAACTGTCTCCGGGTATGCGGTCTCCCATTTGTTCAGGGTCCAATGAAGATCTTTGAGAGAGTTTTTGGTGTCGGCTTGGGGTGGGACAAAAACAGCCATAACGGCAATCTTTGGAGAACTCTCTCGGAAGGTAAAAAGGGCGACATTTGATGATGTCGTAAGTTTCTGTACGTTTCCCCTCATCACATCACTTGTTATTGGTCATAAAGCAGAGCTCTCCATCTTCTTCTTGCTAGTGAGAGCTCTCTTCCTATCCGCTCGATAAACTATCAAACCTGCTGGTTGTATATAATCCTTTTGGAGGTCAGAGGAAAACCAGGTCTCAGAATCTGATCTGGAAGGAGATCCTCGCTCTGAGTTTGTCAATTTTATTCACTAATGATTGAACATTGGCAAGTAGTATGCTTGGTAATGGAGGATGGGTCGCTCGACGTCTCAATCTCACCCCCCCACGTCTGCCTCTCCGTCAGCATCTTCATTTCCAACTCTCTGGTAGGACTATCAGGCAAGGGTAGCCTAGTGGTTACAGTGTTGGACTAGTAACTGGAAGCTTGCAAGTTCAAACCCCCTAGCTGTCAAGGTACAAATCTGTCGTTCTGCCCCTGAACAGGCAGTTAACCCACTGTTCCTAGGCCGTCATTGAAAATAAGTATTTGTTCTTAACTGACTTGCCTAGTTAAATAAAGGTAAAAATTGTTTTTTTTAAAAACAGCACCTCACAGAAGAAGCTAGACCATTGTTCTTCTGTCTGTGGGAATTCAGCAAGGTCTCATTGACGGTGAGTACCCAGCAATTCATATTCCAATAGTTCTACCTGGATATACGAAGTCATGCACAAAACAAGCTGAGTAAGAACATTTGAGAAAAACACAAGATAAAACATGAGAAAAAGTATAGAATCAAATCAAATCAAATGTATTTATATAGCCCCTCGTACATCAGCTGATATCTCAAAGTGCTGTACAGAAACCCAGCCTAAAACCCCAAACAGCAAGCAATGCAGGTGTAGAAGCACGGTGGCTAGGAAAAACTCCCTAGAAAGGCCAAAACCTAGGAAGAAACCTAGAGAGGAACCAGGCTATGTGGGGTGGCCAGTCCTCTTCTGGCTGTGCCGGGTGGAGATTATAACAGAACATGGCCAAGATGTTCAAATGTTCATAAATGACCAGCATGGTCGTATAATAATAAGGCAGAACAGTTGAAACTGGAGCAGCAGCACGGTCAGATGGACTGGGGACAGCAAGGAGTCATCATGTCAGGTAGTCCTGGGGCATGGTCCTAGGGCTCAGGTCCTCCAAGAGAGAAAAAAAAGAGAGAATTAGAGAGAGCATAAGTGGGGTGGCCAGTCCTCTTCTGGCTGTGCCGGGTGGAGATTATAACAGAACATGGCCAAGATGTTCAAATGTTCATAAATGATCAGCATGTTCGAATAATAAGAAGGCAGAACAGTTGAAACTGGAGCAGCAGCACGGCCAGGTGGACTGGGGACAGCAAGGAGTCATCATGTCAGGTAATCCTGGGGCATGGTCCTAGGGCTCAGGTCCTCCGAGAGAGAGAAGGAGAGAATTAGAGAACGCACACTTAGATTCACACAGGACACCGAATAGGACAGGAGAAGTACTCCAGATATAACAAACTGACCCTAGCCCCCGACAAATAAACTACTGCAGCATAAATACTGGAGGCTGAGACAGGAGGGGTCAGGAGACACTGTGGACCCATCCGAGGACACCCCGGACAGGGCCAAACAGGAAGGATATAACCCCACCCACTTTGCCAAAGCACAGCCCCCACACCACTAGAGGGATATCTTCAACCACCAACATACCATCCTGAGACAGGGCCGAGTATAGCCCACAAAGATCTCCGCCATGGCACAACCCAAGGGGGGGGCGTCAACCCAGACAGGATGACCACATCAGTGAATCAACCCACTCAGGTGACGCACCCCTTCCAGGGACGGCATGAGAGAGCCCCAGTAAGCCAGTGACTCAGCCCCTGTAATAGGGTTAGAGGCAGAGAATCCCAGTGGAAAGAGGGGAACCGGCCAGGCAGAGACAGCAAGGGCGGTTCGTTGCTCCAGAGCCTTTCCGTTCACCTTCCCACTCCTGAGCCAGACTACACTCAATCATATGACCCACTGAAGAGATGAGTCTTCAGTAAAGACTTAAAGGTTGAGACCGAGTTTGCGTCTCTGACATGGGTAGGCAGACCGTTCAATAAAAATGGAGCTCTATAGGAGAAAGCCCTGCCTCCAGCTGTTTGCTTAGAAATTCTAGGGACAATTAGGAGGCCTGCGTCTTGTGACCGTAGCGTACGTGTAGGTATGTACGGCAGGACCAAATCAGAGAGATAGGTAGGAGCAAGCCCATGTAATGCTTTGTAGGTTAGCAGTAAAACCTTGAAATCAGCCCTTGCTTTGACAGGAAGCCAGTGTAGAGAGGCTAGCACTGGAGTAATATGATCAAATTTTTTGGTTCTAGTCAGGATTCTAGCAGCCGTATTTACCACCAACTGAAGTTTATTTAGTGCTTTATCCGGGTAGCCGGAAAGTAGAGCATTGCAGTAGTCTAACCTAGAAGTGACAAAAGCATGGATTAATTTTTCTGCATCATTTTTGGACAGAAAGTTTCTGATTTTTGCAATGTTACGTAGATGGAAAAAAGCTGTCCTTGGAATGGTCTTGATATGTTGAGATCAGGGTCCAGAGTAATGCCGAGGTCCTTCACAGTTTTATTTGAGACGACTGTACAACCATTAAGATTAATTGTCAGATTCAACAGAAGATCTCTTTGTTTCTTGGGACCTAGAACAAGCATCTCTGTTTTGTCCGAGTTTAAAAGTAGAAAGTTTGCAGCCATCCACTTCCTTATGTCTGAAACACATGCTTCTAGCAAGGGAAATTTTGGGGCGTCACCATGTTTCATTGAAATGTACAGCTGTGTGTCATCCGCATAGCAGTGAAAGTTAACATTATGTTTTCGAATAACATCCCCAAGAGGTAAAATATATAGTGAAAACAATAGTGGTCCTAAAACGGAACCTTGAGGAACACCGAAATTTACAGTTGATTTGTCAGAGGACAAACCATTCACAGAGACAAACTGATATCTTTCCGACAGATAAGATCTAAACCAGGCCAGAACTTGTCCGTGTAGACCAATTTGGGTTTCCAATCTCTCCAAAAGAATGTGGTGATCGATGGTATCAAAAGCAGCACTAAGGTCTAGGAGCACGAGGACAGATGCAGAGCCTCGGTCCGATGCCACTAAAATGTCATTTACCACCTTCACAAGTGCCGTCTCAGTGCTATGATGGGGTCTAAAACCAGACTGAAGCATTTCGTATACATTGTTTGTCTTCAGGAAGGCAGTAAGTTGCTGCGCAACAGCCTTTTCTAAAATTTTTGAGAGGAATGGAAGATTTGATATAGGCCGATAGTTTTTTATATTTTCTGGATCAAGGTTTGGCTTTTTCAAGAGAGGCTTTATTACTGCCACTTTTAGTGAGTTTGGTACACATCCGGTGGATAGAGAGCCGTTTATTATGTTCAACATAGGAGTGCCAAGCACAGGAAGCAGCTCTTTCAGTAGTTTAGTTGGAATAGGGTCCAGTATGCAGCTTGAAGGTTTAGAGGCCATGATTATTTTCATCATTGTGTCAAGAGATATATTACTAAAACACTTGAGCGTCTCTCTTGATCCTAGGTCCTGGGAGAGTTGTGCAGACTCAGGACAACTGAGCTTCGAAGGAATACGCAGATTTAAAGAGGAGTCCATAATTTGCTTTCTAATAATCATAATCTTTTCCTCAAAGAAGTTCATGAATTTATCACTGCTAAAGTGAAAGTCATCCTCTCTTGGGGAATGCTGCTTTTTAGTTAGCTTTGCGACAGTATCAAAAAGGAATTTCGGATTGTTCTTATTTTCCTCAATTAAGTTAGAAAAATAGGATGATCGAGCAGCAGTAAGGGCTCTTCGGTACTGCACGGTACTGTCTTTCCAAGCTAGTCGGAAGACTTCCAGTTTGGTGTGGCGCCATTTCCGTTCCAATTTTCTGGAAGCTTGCTTCAGAGCTCGGGTATTTTCTGTGTACCAGGGAGCTAGTTTCTTATGAGAAATGTTTTTAGTTTTTAGGGGTGCAACTGCATCTAGGGTATTGCGCAAGGTTAAATTGAGTTCCTCAGTTAGGTGGTTAACTGATTTTTGTCCTCTGGCGTCCTTGGGTAGACAGAGGGAATCTGGAAGGACATCAAGGAATCTTTGTGTAGTCTGTGAATTTATAGCACAACTTTTGATGTTCCTTGGTTGGGGTCTGAGCAGATTATTTGTTGCAATTGCAAACGTAATAAAATGGTGGTCCGATAGTCCAGGATTATGAGGAAAAACATTAAGATCCACAACATTTATTCCATGGGACAAAACTAGGTCCAGCGTATGACTGTGACAGTGAGTGGGTCCAGAGACATGTTGGACAAAACCCACTGAGTCGATGATGGCTCCGAAAGCCTTTTGGAGTGGGTCTGTGGACTTTTCCATGTGAATATTAAAGTCACCAAAGATTAGAATATTATCTGCTATGACTACAAGGTCCGATAGGAATTCAGAGAACTCAGTGAGGAATGCTGTATATGGCCCAGGAGGCCTGTAAACAGTATCTATAAAAAGTGATTGAGTAGGCTGCATAGATTTCATGACTAGAAGCTCAAAAGACGAAAACGTCATTTTTTTTTTGTAAATTGAAATTTGCTATCGTAAATGTTAGCAACACCTCCGCCTTTGCGGGATGCACGGGGATATGGTCACTAGTGTAGCCAGGAGGTGAGGCCTCATTTAACACAGTAAATTCATCAGGCTTAAGCCATGTTTCAGTCAGGCCAATCACATCAAGATTATGATCAGTGATTAGTTCATTGACTATAATTGCCTTTGAAGTAAGGGATCTAACATTAAGTAGCCCTATTTTGAGATGTGAGGCATCATGATCTCTTTCAATACTGACAGGAATGGAGGAGGTCTTTATCCTAGTGAGATTGCTAAGGCGAACACCGCCATGTTTAGTTTTGCCCAACCCAGGTCGAGGCACAGACACGGTCTCAATGGTGATAGCTGAGCTGACTACACTGACTATGCTAGTGGCAGACTCCGCTATGCTGGCAGGCTGGCTAACAGCCTGCTGCCTGGCCTGCACCCTATTTCATTGTGGAGCTAGAGGAGTTAGAGCCCTGTCTATGTTGGTAGATAAGATGAGAGCACCCCTCCAGCTAGGATGGAGTCCGTCACTCCTCAGCAGGTCAGGCTTGGTCCTGTTTGTGGGTGAGTCCCAGAAAGAGGGCCAATTATCTACAAATTCTATCTTTTGGGAGGGGCAGAAAACAGTTTTCAACAAGCGATTGAGTTGAGAGACTCTGCTGTAGAGCTCATCACTCCCCCTAACTGGGAGGGGGCCAGAGACAATTACTCGATGCCGACACATCTTTCTAGCTGATTTACACGCAGAAGCTATGTTGCGCTTGGTGATCTCTGACTGTTTCATCCTAACATCGTTGGTGCCGACGTGGATAACAATATCTCTATACTCTCTACACTCGCCAGTTTTAGCTTTAGCCAGCACCATCTTCAGATTAGCCTTAACGTCGGTAGCCCTGCCCCCCGGTAAACAGTGTATGATCGCTGGATGATTCGTTTTAAGTCTAATACTGCGGGTAATGGAGTCGCCAATGACTAGAGTTTTCAATTTGTCAGAGCTAATGGTGGGAAGCTGCGGCGTCTCAGACCCCGTAACGAGAGGAGTAGAGACCAGAGAAGACTCGGCCTCTGACTCCGACTCGCTGCTTAATGGGGAAAACCGGTTGAAAGTTTCTGTCGGCTGAATGAGCGACACCGGTTGAGCGTTCCTACAGCATTTCCTTCCAGAAACCGTGAGAAAGTTGTCCGGCTGCGGGGACTGTGCCAGGGGATTTATACTACTATCTGTACTTACTGGTGGCACAGACGCTGTTTCATCCTTTCCTACACTGAAATTACCCTTGCCTAACGATTGCGTCTGAAGCTGGGCTTGCAGCACAGCTATCCTCGCCGTAAGGCGAGTACAGCGACTGCAATTAGAAGGCATCACGTTAATGTTACTACTTAGCTTCGGCTGTTGGAGGTCCTGACGAATCGTGTCCAGATAAAGCGTCCGGAGTGAAAAAGTTGAGGGAAAAAAAAAATAATAATAATAATATAAACGGTAATTAAAAAGAAAAAACCGTAAAGTTGTCAGGTAGCAAAATAGGTTGGCAACAAAACGCACAGCAACTCGAAAACAAGTCTGCAAGTTGTGACCGGAAATGACGTTCTCAGAATGAAGAAACCTACAATGTTTTGAAGGAGCTCGAGGCGAGGAGCCATCTGTCGGCACCACCTTAGCTTAGATATGGTGTTAAAGTATGGAATGTAAGAGGATTTAGAATGAGATCATATTTATAGTGACACCAATGTAACTTCTATTCTGCGAAGACTTTTTTCAACAGCAAAAACTCTATGAGGTACTGTATTTGTCACATTCATTTGAGAGGACTGCTACCTAACTGAGCTAAGAATGTGTTTATTCTGTCTCAACCTTGAACTTCCAGGGAAAAATAGCATACTCAGTGTCTCATTGGCTTCAGCACAGGTGACTAACTATTGGATAGTACTATTAAATAGTACCCGCAAAACACCAGTCTCAACGTCAACAGTGAGGAGGCGAGTCCGGGATGCTGGCCTTCTAGACAGAGTTCCTCTGTTCAGTGTCTGTGTTCTTTTGCCCAACTTAGTATTTTCTTTTTATTGGCCAGTCTGAGATGTGGCCTTTTCTTTGCAACTCTGCCTAGAAGGCCAGCATCCCGGAGTCACCTCTTCACTGTTGACATTGAGACTGGTGTTTTGAGGGGACAATTTTTTTTTTTTCTGTTTTTTTAATGTATTTATTTTACCCCTTTTTCTCCCCAATTTCGTGTTATCCAATTGTTGTAGTAGCTACTATCTTGTCTCATCGCTACAACTCCCGTACGGGCTCGGGAGAGACGAAGGTTGAAAGTCATGCGTCCTCCGATACACAACCCAACCAAGCCGCACTGCTTCTTAACACAGCGCGCATCCAACCCGGAATGTGTACCGGGCCACCTTGGTTAGCGCGCACTGCGCCCGGCCCGCCACAGGAGTCGCTGGTGCTCGATGAGACAAGGACACCCCTACCGACCAAGCCCTCCCTAACCCGGACGACGCTAGGCCAAATTGTGCGTCGGCCCCACAGACCTCCCAGTCGCGGCCGGTTACGACAGAGCCTGGGCGCGAACCCAGGGACTCTGATGGCACAGCTGGCGCTGCAGTACAGCGCCCTTAACCACTGCGCCACCCGGGAGGCCCTTGAGGGGACTATTTAATGAAGCTGCCAGTTGAGGACCTGTGAGGCATCTAGACACTCTAATGTATTTGTCCTCTTGCTCAGTTGTGCACCGGGGCCTCCCACTCCTCTTTCTATTCTGGTTAGAGCCAGTTTGCGCTGTTCTGTGAAGGGAGTTGTACACAGCGTTGTACGAGATCTTCAGTTTCTTGGCCATGTCTTGCATGGAATAGCCTTAATTTCTCAGAACAAGAATAGACTGACGAGTTTCAGAAGAAAGTTCTTTATTTCTGGCCATTTAGAGCCTGTAATCGAACCAAAAAATGCTGCTACTCCAGACACTCAACTAGTCTAAAGGAGGCCAGGTTTATTGCTTCTTTAACAGGACAACAGTTTTCAGCTGTGCTAACATAATTGCAAAAGGGTTTTCTAATGATCAATTAATTAAAATTCTAAACTTGGATTAGCTAACACAACGTGCCATTGGAACACATTAGTGATGGTTGCTGATAATGGGCCTCTGTACACCTGTGTAGATTTTCCATTCAATAAATTATCTGTTTCCACCTACAATAGCCATTTACAACATTAACAATGTCTACACTGTATTTATGATCAATTTGATGTTATTTTAATGCACAAAAAGTGACCCCAAACTTTTGAACGGTAGTGTAACAATTTGTGCTGAGAGTCGGGAAGCAAGTTCAGGGAGTGAGTGTTTTAATAAAATAAATGGAACATAATACAAAACAAGAAACACTAACAGCACACAGACAAGAGACAGAAACAGTGATGCCTGGGGAAGGAATCAAAGGGAGTGACATATATAACCCTAACCCTAACCCCACCTCACTCTCACCACCAGGGGTGCCCTTGGGGGCTGTCTCCAGTTCCACTGCTCCTGAGAGTGGGGGGACACGTTTTAAAACATTTCGCAACAGAACACAAAATGTAGCATTTCTTACTGGACAAGTCTAGGTAGCCCCTCCTTGTTTCAGACTGTTTTCTTTAGTTTGATGCCTAATGAACATGACCCAGGGTTGGGGCTTTCTCTGCTCTCTGGCACAAAGGGAGCAGGTGGGAGGAGCTATAGGAGGACAGGCTCATTGCAATGGCTGAAATTGATTAATTGGAACGGTATCAAACACATCAAACATATGGAAACCACATTTGACTCTGTTACATTGATTAAATTCTAGCCATTACAATTAGCCCTTCCTCCTATAGCTCCCCCCACCAGCCTCCAGTGTTCTGGCAGGTGGCCCTCCTATTTCACAGGCAGAGAAGCTTCACATCTGGAGGCTCCGACTGCAGCTGGGGCAGCCTGGATGGAAAGTGCAGATGGATAGGTGCTTTGTGGCTCGGTGGAAGACCTCATTATCCTCTGTCCAGCCTCTACTCAAATAGTTTCCCTATTGGAGGCCATTAATCCTCTGGCCATTTCCAGGGTCACGTGTCATTTCTAATCAGTCAATCACTTACGCACGCATGTGCTCATGCACATTCACGCACTCTCCATGGAGACAGAGGGGTGTTGTTGTGGGACGGAGGCCGCCGTGCATAAGGTGCCCGCTGGATGTTTTCGCTACTGACACCACCAGAGTCAGTGAGTGGTAGTCTCAACAGTTCAACACTGAATGGCCAAGTCTGTGTCTGTGTAAATCAATCTCTTCCCACTGAGCACAGAGGTCAATTCAAAAGTCTATTCCACATTGGTTCAACGTAATATCCTTGAAACGGTGTGGAAACAATGTTGTTTCAACCAGTGTATTCCCAGTGGGTTATGTCTTCATGATGTACATGGGATGTTCTGGAATTTTTTAAAAACAACATGTTTTTAAGATAACAAGGTAGGATAACGTGAGAATCAATTTAATTTATGAGCAGGAAAAAAAGACTGGATATCTTTATATTTGTATTCCCTGATATACTGTACGGTATTTTGTATTCCCAAGTTCATCATAACAATAAAGGCTGAATAGAGACTTTATGGGTATGCAGGTTATTATGGTTTCCAGAGGTAGACCTAACTATATCTAATGTACTTCATTCCACAGCAGACAAACCAAACACCTGTCAAAACCTATTTAATAGAGCATAGCATAATACAGTAAGATTACAAAAGATTCATCAAAATGTCACAGAATCATGTGGGAGTGGGAAAAACTACAGCTCCCTCATTGTACAAAGTGCGGAAGTGGAACACGCTAAGATAAGCTATACACAGAATCCAGTCTCAACAAGAGCAACTATGTCATGCTTCCCACAAATAGCTCTCTCTGTTTTTTAGTGGTGCTAGCATTAGCCTAATTGCTCTACTTTAACTAATTTGTTGTAAATACCAGCAACAAGAGCAGTTCAGGTGGAATGTAAATGAGAAATTTCCACTAATGGCATATTGAACACATTTGTGATAATCAAACGATTAGTTAGGATGATGGGGTGAAATTATGTCATTTCGCAATTGTGAGGCATAATCATTATCTAACAACACGGGTGCCTGAATTAATGAAATTGATTTTTAAATAGAATTTGATTTTCCATATTTTAACAGTGCATCTGTAGTCCTATGGTTCTACAAGAAATACTGAGGAGCCCAAGGGAGTTTGGACCCTGTGATGATGACTCCAACAGCTGTCCTTATGCTTCTAAAACCCTTGTACTGTATGAGTGCACACACGCACGCCACCCTCTCATGCTGCCTTCCTGCTCCCCGCCTGCTTCAGGAAGAACACTGTAATCTTGCCTCAATGTCAAATGTGGCACTTCCACTATCCCTCATCCTCCAGAGAACATCCTCCTTGTCTTCGGGAAACACGATATCAAGTCAAAACAGCATGGAAACTGGAAATAACTTACAGGTTGAAAGTGCCTGGGACTCTTTGAAAACGCTGGATGACACAAAAAGATGACCGCCGCCCTCTCTGGTCTACTAAAAAACACAGCTGCTCTTTGACCATAAAATGTGAGATAATTGGTTTGGTTTACAGGGGCTAGAATCATTAATACCAATTTTTCATCGTCACGAATGTAGTGTAATGCCTCACTGCTTCCCACGTGTCTAAACAGCCGTGTGGAATATTTAGAAGTAGGAACTCCTCATCTTAACTAGCCTTCTCCATTGGCTCAACTCTACATCATGCACGCTGCTACACGCAATGTGTATTACTGTGTTGCATCAGAACTTGAGTGACCTGCTGCCATTATACCAGAGCTGCAGGTCGTTGATGGAGTCTCACAGGTGTGTTAGCTACTGAACATGGTACTTAATGTTCACTTGTGTGTGCCATCCAACAGTCAGTGACGATCCATTCTTGTCAGTTGTTGTTATTTTAGCCCTCCTCACTTTGGTTTGGTTGTAGGAACAGATTCTGTTCAGGAAGTTTACTGAACACTTTAATGCCAGCCATAAATCAGCCACTCAGTGGATTATCTAACAGAATCCTACGGAGCAGGCTGTTGGCTCCATTCCAACTCCCGCCAACAAAGGAGTGCCTCCCTTCTAGCTTCTGCCAAACGCGTTTCACTAGTTAAATTCACCTTGAGGTTGGTCTTTGGTTTGCTGTGCTTAGTGCTGTAACCAAACTTTCGGTTCTCTGCCTTTGAATGAAGCTTCCGTGCATTGCACGGGGGAGGCTTCCGATGCAAAAGTCAATAAGGATGGACATCATCAGGCTTGTTCCACTATAGTGCACAGAACAACACTTGTGACAGCTGCCTGAAATAGGCCCTGAAATACACCTCCGCTCTCCCAGGAATAGAGAAATAATGAGATGAGTGTCCTTAGCATTTTATATTTCTGATGTTTTTTCCAAGTTTTTCCACGACATGAGAAGAAAAACTGAGAATGGGCTACTCTCTATAGACAAATTGTATCCAGGTGAGGATGAACAAAGTCAGTCAGTCAAGTTGCCGGCTGACACCAACTTAATTCCGGAATGTGGCCAAAGTCCAATTTGGAACCATCAACATGTCTGACATCATCTGCTGTGATGAGATATAGACTGAGCTGCACTTGAGTTATAAAGGGTATTAAACCTGACACTTCTTCCCCTTTGGAGATTATGTGCTTACTTGAGAGCCTACTGGGCACCAGAGTGAGAGCAGGAAAAAAAGTGTTAATTGGAAAATTGAATTCTCTGCAACTCAGCAGTATAGCAAGTGCCCCTGCTTCTCCACCAAGGTCTCACCCCTTCGGCTAACAAAGAGGCCAGCGGTCCACAAGGTATCGTGGGGAAGAAAAGCAAAAAAATGATTTCCCTCAAACAGCTTTTCAAACGTATACAGCATATTGTTCTGTCTCTTGAGATTTGTCCCAAACTCTGGAAAGTTTAATGCACTGGGTCGACTAGGAAAGTGAAAACCAGCAGTGCAGTTCCGTCTGTCTAGAGTGTAAGTATAAATTCTGTCCTGAAGCTTCTGGAGCCGAGAGCGTATGCATTATGATATCCAGACCCGCACTGCTATAGTGGATCAGAGCCAGTTGCAATCATTTCCTGATAGGGAACCAAAAATACTGTCCCCCTCTCACACCTGGAAATGCATGCTGGGAGCCTGATAGGCAAGCACACGGTGATACAGTGATGACTGAATGGGTGATGGAACACATAGGCTGGGTGTATTACGCTCAGAACCTATGTCCATGGAAATATGGAAATATCATGATGCAAAATGGGAGAGTTAGATGTTGCTGGTTCATTGAGGCCTCATTTAGTTGGCCACAGTGAACAGCTTTCCTCTCTTTATCAATGGAACCTGACTATGTATCTCCTCAGCAAGCCAAACAGAAACTCTACTACTACTCCCAGAATTCAAGGCATTAGGTCCCGGTGTGGCCCAAGTGGCAATGAAGTAATGAAGTTCCTTGTCTGTAACCATTACGGGGAAGGAAGTTGATGACATGATTGGTCTGTCGAAAGGCCAGCGCTTCCTAATTAAAACAGGAAGAGTGATGACTCGGCTCATCCTTGGTGAGTTATCGCTCTCAAGGCCTCTCCGTTCCTTGGTGACTCAGCTATCTACGTCTTCCTCTAAGATAGCAGAGCCAGGGCAGCAGGCTTCGTGACAAGAGCAGGCTGCAGTTACATGGCGTCACGCAACACAATAAATGACCCCACCCCATAGGAACCACTGTGGATTGCAGCTTGTTATGAAACAACCATGAATCAATGTTTAAAACAAAGTAATTGTAGTGGGCACAAGCATAGGGGCTGGACCAAAAAACTCCACTTTGTCGTAGATTTAGTGTCTTCAATTAAGAACTGACTTGAAGCAGGCTGAGGGAGTGGGTGACACTGACAGGAGGATTTTTTAGGTGCGTTGGGGAACGTGCCTTAAGAACCCAAATGGCCATAATTCATAGGCTATTTAAGGGTTCCCCTTGGCCTACATAATCTTTAATGAGTCGGTGTGTATTTAAACAAGAGGGTCAGTTGATTCACTTGAATGCAAGTCCACTGCTGCAGCACTGAACCGCAAAACCTGACATTAATCCTGAGGGTAATGTGGCCCTTCCTGTGGCTATTGAAATCTGAAGCCTAATGACACTCCCTGACAGATTCTGAATTAAGCAGCATTGGCCATTGGGAGCAGGCTAAATAGCACACAGATGGCCCACACCAAGGTTTAGCTTTTTTTCCCACCTGCTTTCGCCCTCGAGCGGTTGGATACTGTGTTTATTTGAGCAACAAAAAGCTTTGAAACAGGACAGCAGGGATCTTACCTTGCTATAGTCAATGGCAGTAGAGGTCTAGAGCTTTTTTCTCCACAAGTACAACCTATTTGGTCGAACAAACACACTTAAGAATACTTCTAGTCACTGACTGATGTAATAGATACCCCTAATTTAACATGAAAACAGCTCAAATGGCCAGATGCCAACCAATGCATCATTACCACATCGACCTACATTATTTATATATATTTTCCATGATAAAGGAAATGACTGATTTCCCTACTCCCAATATACATTTTCATTCAATTATGTCATCCCAATCAGATATATCTGGATGTATTCATTAGTGTGATATTAACCATTTTTACCAATGAGAAAATAAACATTTCAAATATCTCGTTAAAACCCAATTGGACATTTCAAAGATATCCAATACATTTCCTACTAGCCTGGCTTTTTGCTGAAACTATAACCTGCTACCCCACTTCCTGAAATGCTGGTTGGCTGCATATCATTTGCCCAGAGGTCAGGGTTAAACTTCCTGTTTGCAATTTGGCATCTACAAGTAGATGAAGGTACAGATGTAGGATTTTCATTTGATCACTCTTGTTGCTGAGAATTTTCCTACACCACAGGAAATGCAATTAATTTTTTTGAGGTCACCCTCTTTTCAATGGGGTTTCTATGTGGATCTAGATTTCTAAGGCACTTGCTTGCAGTTCCTATCGCTTCCACTGGATGTCAACAGTCTTTAGAAATTGGTTGATGTTTTTCCTTTGAGAAATGAAGAAGTAGGGCTGTTCAGAATGAGGGTCGAGTCTAGTGTACTGTTGTGGTTGGGGCTCGAGACCTAAAAGCTCGCTCCACTTTGTTTTCATCCGCTATTGAATACAGTTTATCCCGTCTTAAATATGATTGATTATTTACGTTAAAAAATACCTAAAGTTGTATTAGGAAAGTTGTTTGAATTGTTTGGACAAAGATTACTGGTAACTTATTAGATATTTTGTAGTCATGTTGCGCGAGTTGGAACCAGTGTTTTTCTGGATCAAACGTGCCAAATAAATGGACATTTGTGATGTTTATGGGACATATTGGAGTGCCAACAGAAGAAGCTATTCAAAGGTAAGTCATGAATTATATTGTTATTTCTGAGTTTTGTGTTGCGCCTGGCGGGATGAAATATGATTGTGTTTGTTTGTTTGATGGGGTGCTGTCCTCAGATAATCGCATGGTTTGCTTTCGCCGTAAAGCCTTTTTGAAATCTGACAACATGGCTGGATTAAAACTTCTTAAGGCTAGGGGTTCCGCTCGACAACATCCGCTGATAAGGCAGAGCGCGAAACGCAAAAATATTTTTTTGAAATATTTAACTTTCATACATTCACAAATGCAATACACCAAATTAAAGCTTAACTTCTTATTAATCTACCCATCGTGTCTGATTTCAAAACATTCAAAACACTTTTTTAGTTACTACATGATTCCATTTGTGTTATTTCATAGTTTTGATGTCTTCTCTATTATTCTACAATGTAGAAAATTGTAAAAAAAGAAAGAAAGAAAAACCCTGGAATGGGTAGATGTGTTCAAACTTTTGATTGGTTCTGAATGTGCAAAACGTACATATAATC
This sequence comes from Oncorhynchus tshawytscha, assembly GCF_018296145.1. NCBI lineage: Eukaryota > Metazoa > Chordata > Actinopteri > Salmoniformes > Salmonidae > Oncorhynchus > Oncorhynchus tshawytscha. The sequence goes on from NC_056449.1 coordinate 20,060,784, forward strand.
ACTTGTAAATGGTGGTATCTTCTTATCTGGTCCCAACTTCCATTTCACTTAACAGATAACACTAAAAGGGTACAACTTACTCCCTAGTATAAAAATGTATATATAACATATACAATTCTAAAAAAACATAAATATCACATTGGAAAGGGGATACCTAGGCAGTTGCATAACTGAATGCATTCAACTGAAATGTGTCTTCTGCATTTAACCCAAACCCTCTGAATCAGAGAGGTGCGGGGGGCTGCCTTAATTGACGTCTACATCATCAACGCCCAGGGAGAAGTTGTTGTTGCGGGTTAACTGTCTTGTTCAAGGGCAGAACAGCAGATTTTTACATCTTGCCGTCTCTGGGATTTGAACCAGCGACCTTTCGGTTATTGGCCCAATGCTCTTAACCTCTAGGCTACCAGGAGGAAAATCAAGATGTTTTAGAAGTCATATAACTTTATAAGGAACCATTGGCAATGAACAATGGAAGGAACAGTCCTTTTTGCAGGGGAGCAATCTTTGTTCATGATTTGAAGAACAATATTTACAATCAATATTTAGCGTACCCAGTGGCAGTGTCCACAAGATACATTAGGATGTTATATTCACAATTTGCTGAGATTAATCCTATTTTCAGACCAAAAAATTATTGAAATAATTCTGCCGCATTTTGATTTTGAGACCATGCTAAACATCAATTTGACATGCATGTATAAATCTATAGTCCTATACCTGTATCCTGCATTACTGTACTACAGTATGTATTGGCCCCAATGAATACAGTCATAGGGCCACAGAACACACAGTTCAGCTTCTAAAGGAGTTAAATAGATTAGCCATACAACACAATGGCTAACTCTATACTGTGGGCATGTGCTCAGTGAAAATCACGCTGAATTACATTTGTTCAGTTTGACTCATGTAATCCCTAAGTATAGTCAAATTTTACGGAGATCCTCTTTTGTGTGAGTCACGAACAAGAAAGACATTCTCTGTCAGGTCAGGTTGTCTGAGGTCAGCATTAGCAGTGGCAAATGTAGCATTGCTAATTTGTCATGTAGCTACAAATTCCCAGGCTTCAGAGAGCTAATGAGGATGAACTGGGATTACCTGCAGATTTTTACATGCACACCTGACGGTTAGGATATATGATAGTCCCTCTCTATTGTGTTAATGGTTAGGATGTCTGATAGTCCCTCTCTACTGTATTAATGGTTAGGATGTCTGATAGTCCCTCTCTACTGTATTAATGGTTAGGATGTCTGATAGTCCCTCTCTACTGTGTTAATGGTTAGGATGTCTGATAGTCCCTCTCTACTGTATTAATGGTTAGGATGTCTGATAGTCCCTCTCTACTGTGTTAATGGTTAGGATGTCTGATAGTCCCTCTCTATTGTGTTAATGGTTAGGATGTCTGATAGTCCCTCTCCACTGTGTTAATGTTTAGGATGTTTGATAGTCCCTTTCTACTGTGTTAATGTTTAGGATGTCTGATAGTCTGTCTCTACTGTGTTAATGGTAGGATGTCTGATAGTCCCTCTCTACTGTGTTAATGGTTAGGATGTCTGATAGTCCCTCTCTACTGTGTTAATGGTTAGGATGTCTGATAATCCCTCTCTATTGTGTTAATGGTTAGGATGTCTGATAGTCCCTCTCCACTGTGTTAATGTTTAGGATGTTTGATAGTCCCTTTCTACTGTGTTAATGGTTAGGATATATGATAGTCTGTCTCTATTGTGTTAATGGTTAGGATGTTTGATAGTCCCTTTCTACTGTATTAATGGTTAGGATATATGATAGTCCCTCTCTACTGTGTTAATGGTTAGGATGTCTGATAGTCCCTCTCTACTGTATTAATGGTTAGGATGTCTGATAGTCCCTCTCTACTGTATTAATGGTTAGGATGTCTGATAGTCCCTCTCTACTTTATTAATGGTTAGGATGTCTGATAGTCCCTCTCTACTGTGTTAATGGTTAGGATGTCTGATAGTCCCTCTCTACTGTATTAATGGTTAGGATGTCTGATAGTCCCTCTCTACTGTGTTAATGGTTAGGATGTCTGATATACCCTATCTGCTGTGTTAGTCACCAGGGTAATAAATATATGTTGATATGCCAAAGGAGACGTGTGAAGAGATTGAACATAAACATACAGTGCATGTCTGTAATTCAATACGTAACACATGTCCTGCTATGTTGTTGACATATTCTACATTGACACCTCCATGTTCTTCCCATGTGTACACATTATTTCCTCTAGTTAGAGGCCTCAGAAAAGGGAGTAAAACATTTTTTCTTCTCAAATTGTCAAAGATGTCAGATTCTGATGAGAATAGCAAACCAACACATGAACAGCCACAGAGACAAATATCAACCCAAAAGCATCACCAAAACTCATATGAAGAAGATTCATAGCAGAGCATTTTCTTTACAGTGTAAATATATTGTATTGTCCTGCCTGTTTTCAAGTTGTCAGGCATACAGCTATTTTCTATTGTGGTGCAAGCAGCCAAACTTCTCCTGAAGACAGTTAAGCCTGTCATAGCTGGGTATAAACATGAAATTTGAACCCACATAATTGCAGATATAATTTTTTCAAGTATGTAATGTTGTGTAAAATCTTCCTCAGCCAAATAAATCAATCAATCCATTCATCCAACTGCGAACCACAGGGGGAAGTTTCTCTTGGAGATGTCATGCCGTGTTCCATGGTGAATCTACATCTGTTGAGGAGCACTCAGGCCCATTTACTTCATGGACAACAAACAAACCCTTCCAGCCAACCACCGAGTTGTCATATACACTCCAGAAAAGACATTCTGAAGGGAGCATTTGAGAAAACTGTCAAATGATGCTAGCAAAAAAAGAGCTTCCCTTTTGATGGGTAAGGGTACTTCTGAATACTAACCAAATCTAACTTAGAAAATAAGTAAAAGTAGCTACATTCACCTATCCACACACAACATCATTTAAAGAAACACGTATAGAAAGCATTCCAGGCTTATCTGAACTACACCCTCCCACAGTATGAAGTAGATTCCTGATAGTGAACACTAAGGGGATCACAGACACATCCAGCCTCGTAGGGCCAGATACTTCACTAGCTACTGTATGCTTGCTCACTCAACTAGCTTGGCAGTAGACCGAGTGATGACCAGGGGAATGTGCTACCATGTGCTACCATGTTGGAGCCCTTGCCAGGCACACCTGGGTGCTTTCCCAGCACCTACAGCTGTTTCCCTAGATAGATGGCACCAGGGTTCACAGCCCGGGGATAACGTCATCCTCCCACCCTCTTCGAGGCCCTTCTGGATCAGGCTGGGGCTGGCAGAAGGCTGGGGCTGTCAGAGGTGCCTGGGGTCAAGGGAACCGCTCCCAATGACACTGAGTACAATATGAGGCCTGGGGTCAATGGAACCGCTCCCAATGACACTGAGTACAGTATGAGCCCTGGGGTCAAGGGAACCGCTCCCAATGACACTGAATACAGTATGAGCCCTGGGGTCAAGGGAACCGCTCCCAATGACACTGAATACAGTATGAGCCCTGGGGTCAAGGGAACCGCTCCCAATGACACTGAGTACAGTATGAGCCCTGGGGTCAAGGGAACCGCTCCCAATGACACTGAGTACAGTATGAGCCCTGGGGTCAAGGGAACCACTCCCAATGACACTGAGTACAGTATGAGCCCTGGGGTCAAGGGAACCGCTCCCAATGACACTGAGTACAGTATGAGCCCTGGGGTCAAGGGAACCGCTCCCAATGACACTGAGTACAGTATGAGCCCTGAGGTCAAGGAAACCACTCCCAATGAGCCGCTCCACACCCTACACACTCAGCACATCCCTTGATATCAGATCAGGTCTTCAGGGTGGAAATACATGTTAGAACCAGCCACGTCCCACTTCCCTGGTTTGTACCCAGTGGGTTATGCCACGTGGGCAGGGTGGGGTTTGGAGCCATGTTTCCTATGGGGTGGTGAGACGTTGTGTGGTTTGTTGGCGCGGATGGTATACAGCATGGCTGTAACATGAGGCAGTGGCAAACGGAATGCGGCATGCGCCCAGATGTGACAGCCTAGTCATCGGTTTCACTATCACAACAACTGAGGTGTTCTCGAACGTCAGTGGTTACAGAGATGCCATGTCATAAGTGTGGCGAGAAGATTTCATGGCCTAAGCCAAAGGGTTATGATACAGCTTAGAATGTCAATGTTCTCTGAATATCACCCTCGCAAGAACCTTGAATTACCGAAACTAGTTTTCATTTCCCCCTAGTTTTCCCAATCAGCCTCACTCTCTGATGAAATTGCTGAAATTGAAATTGCTAGCCTACAGTTGTTGCACATCCGATGTGTTATGCTGTGAGAAATAAACATTCATATCTTAGTACTTTTTCTCCTCTAAGGACAAGTTTTTGTCTCTAAAACGTTGCAAATTTGCAATTATCTTGACTAGAAAAGAATTTCAGCATACCTCATAGCAAAATGATTCCACACAGTTTCTCTCAAGCTGTCAGCCGGCGATTGCAGAATCTATTCGGAGGCTGGAATGCCCAGTATAATAACCATAAACGTTTTTCTCAGAATTGCTTTGGATGGTGGCCTGGAGCCTTTCAATCAAAGTCAGTTTTATAAAAAACAAATAAAATGCCTGATTGATCTGGTAATATTTATGCACTTCAAATCAAATTTTGGGGGTTTGGTTTCACTAAACAGAAACAAAATCGGCGGATAAGGGCCCACTGTTCAATGGTCAAAATATGTTGATTGTCCATTTTATTGTGAGATCAGAACTGTCAAGTTTGAGGGTTTGATGGGAAATGTTATACTATTAGACACTGTACTACTACCAGTGGTGACATGGTGGTGGTGGGTTTGTAGGGGTCTTGCGAGGACGCTGTGGGGGCCTGAGACATGATTCTGGCTGTGTCAGACATAATGTGATTCTAACAATGTCCAGCGGCTCTAAAACAACATCACAGGAACGATTCATTAATCCTCAAGCATAGGGTTAAAAAAAGGTTTTATCTTCGTTCTCAAAGGAAACACTTGCCTTTATGACTTGTGTTCTCTTATAGATAACAATATGAGGTCAAATACAATTCCAGCCGTCAAAAGTCCAGTTGCTATGTAACTGAGAGAGGTCAAACACACTGTGCGAGGGGAACAGGTTTTTCACCAGAGAAGTCAATTTGTCAAGTGCCGCCAACATACTAAACACACAAAGGACAACACATCCTTCACTGGCTTCATTTCTTTCTTTTTTCTGTCCCTTTCTCTGCTATTTTCTTATTTTTACCCCTTAACAACTACTCACAAAGAACTAACCCTATTTCTTCTTTGTGACTAGGACATGGACTTTCTTACAGCACTAACATGTATGTTTAACGGTGAAGAAGAACATTTTCCTATTCTTCCTTTACTACCAAACACTCTTTAATTACTAGGTTACAGTTCTTAAAACAAATGTAGGGGCTTTAGGCCTGTATATTCCATTGAATTGAACTGCCATGAGGAACATTTTCAGGTGTTTTCCATCTTTGTTTCACTGAGGTACGAATTGAACTCTTCTTAATGGGTCCCTGAGCCCATGTCGAGAAATGCCCTGAAACTATACTGCCGGAGGCAGGTGGGAAACAGAGTGGCTCATAACAAAAAGAAACGATTTATGATTGGGATATTTGAAGTTCCAAGATGGCTATGAAACATTATAGGTCATTACTGGATTTGCTTTTTCTTTCACATTTCTCTTTCAATTGATAACAATACGCAGCTGGAGAAAAAGTGTCACAAGATCTATTGGCTTTGACTTTATATGTGGCAGAATATATATGACTTTTATTACACGCCAGCGCAGAGAAAATGGTAAATGATGAAGTGTGAATGGTGATGTTATTCTTCCAGGAAAGAGTAAAGAGAATTATTTAATAGAAAAGGTGACAGCACATCAAAGACACATTTCACAGAGAGACTAGAGACAAAAAAAAAAAAACTGGGTTCAAAACCCTGCCAGTCTGCTGTGGCTTTTGTAGAGCCTGTTCACTTCCCCCTCACTCGAGTCCGAAAGAAAGAGTTTCCCATTTCTAAAGTTTTGTTTCATCCTATCGCTCCTTCTACCTCAAGGCATGGCTTAACTTGTTTCAAAGTAGCCTAGCCAAAATATTATTTTAATTTGCCATTGAAACCAGTGTTTTACTCATGTTCTATTGGTTTTCAAATCAATGTTATTTTATTGTCCAGCAGTCAAAGACATAATCCCAGTCATATTAGTAACCCATGCTAGTTAATGCATATTTAGATCTCCCCTCTTCTTAATTTAAAACTGATATTTGTATGCCTGTCATATGAAATCGCTCTGGGTGCAGTGCACTTTTGAGAATTGTGTTTTCCCTCTAATTGCATTTTGGAACATTCGTAGCCTACAGCCATGTGCGCATTGTTGATCTTATAAAATGAAGAAATAAAACATTTGAAGCGAAACGGTTTGATCTGTTGCATCATCTTCATTGCTTCAAAAAAATGATGTGCATTGGTTGTATGAATTTTGGATCTGTCGTCCCAGAGCTATTTTGAGATAGGCTTGAATATGCAAAGAAGCCAAGTCAGTGTAGCCTCCTATAGACCATTTTTTACTTGAAATTTTGGACAAGTAAAAAATCTGTCCTACTTGTCTGAAGGACAAGTGGCTAAAAAAGTTCACGTCAAGCCCTGCCGTGACAGCACTCCTACACCTTTCTCTTTATTGACACTTCTCCCCCTCTCTGTTTTGTTCACCTTGGCCTGATTGCGTCAGCACCAGAATGACCTCTGAGAAAATGACAGCAATTGTCCTGTGAAAGTCTCACTGCATTGGCAGAGACCCATGGCAAAGCATGGAAAGAGAACAGCAGTCACAGAGCTTTGGCTAATGATGTCATTTACAACAGGACTCCTTACAGCGGTAATGAGGACAGGAAAAGGATCATTTAAAAACGAGCCAAATCAGCCCACAGTAACATGGTGGTTTCATAATGACTTTAAGACTGTTCACCAGCCTTAGATTACCATCTTTTGGGACATGTTAGCAGAGTTTCATGCTCAGAAAAGCTTTTGTCCTTGAACTTTTCTGAACTTGTACTACAGAGGAAGAAACAATTGTAAACAGGAGAAACTTCCAGTGAAAGGTTCAGTGAATCGGCGCGTAGAGAGACAGCGATCTCAAGCTTTTATTATTCGATGGAGGCTTGGGCTTTGTGCACTTTCAAAGACCCATTCAGTGACACCTTACGCCTGTCTGTAGAGTCTGTCCTCCCCCTCGGAAAACAACCCTCTTATCTTTCATCTGTCAAGTCGCATCTCTCAGTCTCACAATGTGTCAGAGAAACCAAGCCAGAGCACGCTCGGACTCCATTTGATCTCCTGCTAGAATGAAGGAACTGCAGATGATCAACATATCTTCTCTCCAGAAATACAGAGAAAATACTCAAAGAATGAAGGGCACTCGGGAAGCACACTAGATGGATTGGCATTTTGAAGCTCATGGAGACATGTAAAAAGCTGGCAGCCTTCCACTCTCCATTGGGGGACACACCCTACGCACAAGCACAGCAAAGCCAGGAGGGAGGATAAAACTCTAAGCTTTAGATGATTTCTCTGGCACCCTGATCACCTCGACAGGGCATTCAACACTGCCATTGAGACATACAGTATTGTGGGCGAGGTCAGGAGCAAGGCTCCTCTCACCTGCCACCTGGAGAAAGAAAATCCTCAGAAGATCTAAGTTCTGATTGTAGGCCAGCAGTGTAAAAGAATTCAAAAGCCAGCCATTGTTTGTTGTTTTACGATATCTATAGAGAATCTGGATCTGAGCTCATGAGGGTGCGGAGCAGGTTTTATACATTCCCTTAGGGTTTGATCACACCCCTGATTCAGAATAGGACAACACAGTAGGCGCATGCTCGTCGGCCAACGCTACACAAGGTTTCTAGGATTTTAGTACATAAGGAAAAAGAGACCATTCCTGCAGGTGCAACATCACAGGCAACTAACTCTGGTCCCTTTACCACAAATCAGCCGATGCGGAAGTCAAGTCACCTGACAGAAATATTATGCTTTAGAAAACTGCCTGAAAGGCTGATAGCAGTGCATAGCGGTGTATAGCTTCCCAGTGATTATTTTCATTCCCTCTGTCAACTGCGACCCTAAACTGTCATCTCCCATATCAGAGACTCAGTTACTGCTCTGGGACTGATGGGCCGGATAGCCTGGATTATGGAGACAGCAGCTGTGGAGTCACGCAACACTGGAGCAAATGGTCATAGGGGATAATTGGACCAGGGAGGCTTAAAGTGTGTGTTAGCAGTGAGGGATACGTTAAGTCCCATGTTATACCTTATGCATATTGGGATGAATGGCAAATATTCCCATCAATTTCAAACCTCAAACACATCCTGGAGTTTTCTGGCCATGGCAACAACCTTGTGATCTGGAGGGTTATAACATTATCCGAACAGCCGCTGCAAACAACTTTTTTTCCTCTCTCAATTTCAAGGCACTTGTTTTTTTTTTAAAACAAGGTTAAATCATTTTTTGATAACAAGAGTGTCGGTTCATTATTTGGATGTCAGAGAAGAAGACACTTATCTCATGACATTTGCACCTGTCTGCTCCCTAATGTCAAAACTACTGAGGATGTTCCAATGGGAAGAGGAGGGAAAATACTAGGATGGAGAGTTGATATGTATTGGTGGGAATGCGGAATCATTAAGGGACAGACTAGGTGGAGTAACTGTGTACAGAAGTGTCTGTTTTAAGTCTTAAGAAGAGCTCTGTGGTATTTGTGACCGACCCCCCTCCAGATTCACAAGATAAAACCCAGACGCGTTGCCAGATAGCAGGAGAAACAGAGCATCTCCCCCTTTTTTTCTGCTAGCACAGCAGACTAAACCAAACGTCTCTGCAATACATCTGGAAGATAAAACTATTTTGTTTAAAGTGTAAATTCATCAGCGAGATAATAGCCCATTAAAGCCATTTCAAGACACCTCTGCCTGTTGCCTGTTGCCTGGTTCTTTAAGGTTCCAAGAAACCCTTCATACTGCTGCAGCAGTGCTACTGTATACTGAGGATGACCTTATGGAAGAAATGGTAATGTGATTGTTCAGAGGTGAGGGGATGGAGTGAGAATCAAAGACAGGTAGAAAATTGCTATCTTCCATCCAGGGCCTCTGGGAGCAGAGAACAAGTTCTCAGTTGAATTGTGGCGCCACCGATAATGTTGCGATTGAAGGCAGATAAGTTTATCCACCGGCCCTGAGATTCTTGACATTTGTGATATGAAGCACTGGGCCGTCTGAGAGGAGGATCACGTTCGTTTAAGGTGTCTGTGAAGAAGGGGAGAGCTCCGGCTCAGTTCCCTCAGATCCATTCCATAAGACACAACCTTTCACATTATTGATCACAAGAGAACCACATCTTAATCACTCTCTTACTGACGACTTGCATACAGTAGCAGGAATGAGACTCCATCTTAATCTGTCTCAATGGACGGTTTGGCCGACAGCGTCACGAAAATGATGCGTGCCCATCGCAGAGGCAGAAGGACAGGTGTTGTTATGATTATGAACGGTCAGATAGCTAGCAACAATGACAAGAAGCTGCCATGGTGGGAAATCATGGAGCGTTTCTCCATGATTTGTATCTTGTTATTGATACCATGTCTTGTTTTGAGGCGTTTTGAATCATGACATGTCACTGCTAATATGGCTAAAAGTCGCTAGCAAACTAACCAACAACTGTAATTATGTATTTAAGAGACAACAAGTGCTCTTTGTGCATTTTATTTGTTTTCAATAAACATTGGAAGACGAAATACAGTTTACATGTTGTCAACAATCTAAGCCAACCCTGTTTGTTTTGCCCCATAGTTGTGCATGCGTCCGTTTTGTTGCTAAACAACAATTTTACAGTGGGCTGAATATAATGGAGAGCTGGGGAATGCTGCCGGATGGTCAGGTATGCTCCCCTCTGCATAACAACAATCGGAAAAACAACAACAGTCCTCCGCTTCTGCTCATTTAATCAAGACAATTCAAACAAACATCCGCCCACTTATGATTAGACATTTTTCGAAACAGGAGGTCTACCAATGGAATTGCAGACTTCAGATTCTTAACTTAGAGTTAAATGGTAAACAGGAAATACATTCATCTTGAATCAAGAAAATAATGCTGGAATTCTTCCACATAGATCAGGGACCTGGATAGGTAATAATGGATAGGGATGGAAAAACATGCTTAAGAAGAGAAGCACCTTTTTCCTACACTCTTTCCTATTACACACGCCAGAGGAATTATGGAATGGATGTTTAACTATTAATAATACAAGCAAACAGCCAGGAAGAACTAGTCATTTACAAACCACAAGGGCATCACCAGTGTCGTCATGGCTGACCAAATCCAGGGATAGATTTTGATAAGACATGTTTCCTGTCAACATCCAAGTGCTTCCTGTGTCAGGACAGATGTGGTTGGAGGCAGACCATTACTGGACCATCAGGCAGACCATTACTGGACCATCAGACAGATCATTACTGGACCATCAGGCAGACCGTTACTAGACCATCAGGCAGACAATTACTGGACCATCAGGCAGAACATTACTGGACCATCAGGCAGACCATTACTGGACCATCAGGCAGACCATTACTAGACCATCAGGCAGACCGTTACTGGACCATCAGGCAGACCATTACTGGACCATCAGGCAGACCATTACTGGCCCATCAGGCAGACCATTACTGGCCCATCAGAAAGACCATTACTGGCCCATCAGGCAGACCATTACTGGCCCATCAGGCAGACCATTATTGGACCATCAGGCAGACCATTACTAGACTATCAGGCAGACCATTACTGGCCCATCAGGAAGACCTTTACTGGACCATCAGGCAGACCGTTACTGGAACTTCAGGCAGACAATTACTGGACCATCAGGCAGGCCGTTACTAGACCATCAGGCAGACCATTACTAGACCACCAGGCAGACTGTTACTGGACCATCAGGCAGACTGTTACTGGACCATCAGGCAGACTGTTACTGGAACTTCAGGCAGACCGTTACTGGACCATCAGGCAGACAATTACTGGACCATCAGGCAGACCGTTACTAGACCACCAGGCAGACTGTTACTGGACCATCAGGCAGACTGTTACTGGACCATCAGGCAGACTGTTACTGGACCATCAGGCAGACTGTTATAGGACCATCAGGCAGACCGTTACTGGACCATGGGGCAGACCATTACTGGACCATCAGGCAGACCATTACTGGTTTACTGGGCCATCAGGCAGACCATTACTGGTTACTGGACCAACAGGCAGACAATTACTGGCCAATCAGCCAGACCGTTACTGGACAATCAGGCAAACTGTTACTTGCCTTTCAGGCAGACCATTACACTCACGTCACCACAAAGACCACCTTCTTCGACTGCATTCTGGGGAAATCTCCAACTCTCTCATTATTTATTTTCATTTACATTATAAGCTTTTCTTCATGCTAACATTATTAAGGGAACAACGAACCTCCCTTGCTGTCTCTGCCTGGCTGGTTCCCCTCTCTCCACTGGTATTCTCTGCCTCTAATCCTATTGCAGGGGCTGAGTCACTGGCTTACTGGTGCTCTTCCATGCCGTCCCTAGGAGGGGTGCGTCACTTGAGTGGGTGGAGTCACTGACGTGATCTTCCTGCCTGTCTGTCAGTAGTGTATGTGTCGGGGGGCTAGGGTCAGTCTGTTATATCTGGAGTACTTCTCCTGTCTTATCCGGTGTCCTGTGTGAATTTAAGTATGCTCTCTTTAATTCTCTCTTTCTCTCTTTCTTTGTCTCTCGGAGGACCTGAGCCCTAGGACCATGCCTCAGGACTACCTGGCATGATGACTCCTTGCTGTCCCCAGTCCACCTGGCCGTGCTGCTGCTCCAGTTTCAACTGTTCTGCCTTCGGCTATGGAACCCTGACCTGTTCACCGGACGTGCTACCTGTCCCAGACCTGCTGTTTTCAACTCTCTAGAGACAGCAGGAGCGGTAGAGATAATCTTAATGATCGGCTATGAAAAGCCAACTGACATTTACTCCTGAGGTGCTGACTTGCTGCACCCTGCACTACTGTGATTATTATTATTTGACCATGCTGGTCATTTATGAACATTTGAACATCTTGGCCATGTTCTGTTATAATCTCCATCTGACACAGCTAGAAGAGAACTGGTCACCCCTCATAGCCTGGTTCCGCTCTAGGTTTCTTCCTAGGTTTTGGCCTTTCTAGGGAGTTTTTCCTAGCCACCGTGTTTCTACACCTGCATTGCTTGCTGTTTGGGGTTTTAGGCTGGGTTTCTGTACAGCACTTTGAGATATCAGCTGATGCAAGAAAGGCTTTGTAAATACATTTGAATTTATTTGATTAATACAGGGCAATTGTTTTGAAGTTTATTGCCAAGTTTTAACGATTTGTAAACCCAGGACCATAAATGTCCACACAGCTCACTCAATATAAAGAGACAAATCAGTACTGATATCCGACAGTAGTACATTCAACTTAATACAATTACCCCAAAAGGCAGAGCAATAAGTCATAAAACACAGAACATGTTCAATTTGGAGTATGATGGAATGTGGGAATTCTATTCCAAACCCCAGAGCAGGGAATATGTTATTTCCAAAATAGTTATTGTGCAACATCAGTGAAAAACACCATGATTTCTGGTAAAGTGATTATGAAAGTGCGTATATGGGATAATGCATGCCAAGGACTGATTCTTCGGACAAATGATCTCAAGGCTAAAGATAGAACAGGCTGGGGGATAAGAATCTTTAGCCTGGGCTTCAGTCATCAGCCACCCCCGAGGTGAGAGCATTACTTCATGAAGTGAATGTTCCAAGTGCTGCATGTAAAAATGGAAGGTGCTCCTGTTGGTGGCTTTCAAGTGGGTGGCACAGACATGCCGGCCCCTGGGACACAGGGGCTTCAAGAGACAATGGCTGGGCTGTGTGAGGTTTGGGGTCGGGCCCTGGGGGCCAAAGTCCCCATTCTCAGGTCTCCACACCAGTAAAGTGACTTTTTTTGTGACATCACATTGAGAAGGGGTTGTTGTGTGTGGAGCTCTTTGATGATGGGCTCTCTGTCTAGGGGGTTGTGACCATGGGCAGTCCATCCATCATTTGTCACAGTTCCCCTTAAGGGACCCTATAGGACAGCCTCAGTTAGCCTATGTGAACAACCATATATCTACATATATACAGTTGTAGACAGAAGTTTATATACACCTTAGCCAAATACATTTAAACTCAGTTTTTCACAATTCCTGACATTTAAGTCTAGTTAAAATTCCCTGTCTTACGTCAGTTAGGATCACCACTTTACTTTAAGAGTGTGACATGTCAGAATAATAGTAGAAGGAAAAGATTTATTTAAGCTTTTATTTCTTTCATCACATTCCCAGTGGGTCAGAAGTTTACATACACGCAATTCGTATTTGGTAACATTACCTTTAAATTGTTTCACTTGGGTCAAATGTTTCGGGTAGCCTTCCATAAGCTTCCCACAATAAGTTGGGTGAATTTTGGCCCATTCCCCCTGACAGAGCTGGTGTAACTGAGTCTGGTTTGTAGGCCTCCTTGTTCGCAAACGCTTTATCAGTTCTGCCCACACATTTTCTATAGGATTGAGGTCAGGGCTTTGTGATGGCCACTCCAATACCTTGACTTTGTTGTCCTTAAGCCTCTTTGCACAACTTTGGAAGTATGCTTGGGGTCATTGTCCATTTGGAAGACCCATTTGCGACCAAGTTTTAACTTCCTGACGTCTTGAGATGTTGCTTCAATATATCCACATAATTTTCCTCCCTCATGATGCCATCTATTTTGTGAAGTGCACCAGTCCCTCCTGCAGCAAAGCACCCCCACAACATGATGCTGCCACCCCCGTGCTTCACAGTTGGGATGGTGTTCTTCGGCTTGCAATCCTCCCCCTTTTTCCTCCAAACATAACGATGGTCATTATGGCCAAACAGTTCCATTTTTGGCCAGAGGACATTTCTCTGAAAAGTACGATCTTTGTCCCCATGTGCAGTTGCAAACCGTAGTCTGTTTTTTATGGCAGTTTTAGAGCAGTGGCCTCTTCCTTGCTGAATGGCCTTTCAGGTTATGTCGATATAGGACTCATTTATGGATATAGACACTTTTGTACCTGTTTCCTCCAGCATCTTCACAAGGTCCTTGCTGTTGTTCTGGGATTGATTTGCACTTTTCGCACCAAAGTACGTTCATCTCTAGGAGACAGAACCCGTCTCCTTCCTGAGCGGTATGACAGCTGTGTGGTCCCATGGTGTTTATACTTGCGTAGTATTGCTTGTACAGATGAACGTGGTACCTCCAGGCTTTTGGAAATTGCTCCCAAGAATGAACCAGACTTGTGGAGGTCTACAAAACTTTTTCTGCGGTCTTGGCTGATTTCTTTTGATTTTCCATCCACAAGTACACCTCCAATTGACTCAAAAGATGTCAATTAGCCTATCAGAAGCTTCTAAAGCCATAACATCATTTTCTGGAATTGTTCAAGCTGTTTAAAGGCACAGTCAACTTAGTGTATGTAACCTTTGGAATTATGATACAGGGAATTATAAGTGAAATAATCTGTCTGTAATCAACTGTTGGAAAAATTACTTGTGTCATGCACAAAGTAGATGCCCTAACCGACATGCCAAAACTATAGTTTGATAACAAGTCATTTGTGGAGTGGTTGAAAAAATAGTTTTAATGACTTCAACATAAGTGTATGTAAACTTCCGACTTCAACTGTATATTGTACCAAACATGGTTTGTGTTTAAATAGAAATGAATGGAAAAAACAATGTGTCCTGAGTAAAAAGTGAAATAATCATGAGTTATGGTAAAATTTTGACTGCAGCTTTTATGTACTCTGCTTAAAAGCGTGGCCCTAAGAAAACATGTGCAAAATCAATGTGATGGGGTGGGGTAAGGGCAAGATTTTGAAGATGCTCCTGATTTGAACAAATATGTCCAGGAAATCTTTCAGTTTCTACCCCAAAACATATAAATTCCCTTTTGGAAATCAACCAGCCATTTTACTCCAACGGCGATAGCAAAACATGTTGAATTATACGTGATGTGAAAAACGAGACCTATTCCTCCTATCTAAGGAACAAAGCCGATAAGACTAGTTGTTATAGTTGTAGTGGTCGCACGGATAGTTCTCACAATTCAGCACAAGAAATGCAACATTTCCTGTTTACCATCTATTAAAACAAATCAAAAACATTTGAATTTATTTCGGAGCCGTACAGGGAGGGTCGTTTTATGGTTGCTTTGTTCACCAACAATAAAATGTCGGAAACAAAACAAAACCTCTGGGTACACCCAATGTCACGGACACTGACTTGAAATACTGCAAAACATTTGCCACCATGGCTTAGTCCCTAAGGACTGAAGTTTTAAACAGAGGATAACAGAAGGGAGCTACGTCCATACAGAAACAAAAGGAGGAAAACATGAACCTTTTCCTTCTTTCCTCTAATCTCCTACCTTCCCCTCTTTCTCCTACCTTCCCCTCTTTCTCCCACCTTCCCCTCTTTCTCCTACCTTCCCCTCTTTCTCCCACCTTCCCCTCTTTCTCCCACCTTCCCCTCTTTCTCCTACCTTCCCCTCTTTCTCCCACCTTCCCCTCTTTCTCCCACCTTCCCCTCTTTCTCCTACCTTCCCCTCTTTCTCCTACCTTCCCCTCTTTCTCCCACCTTCCCCTCTTTCTCCTACCTTCCCCTCTTTCTCCCACCTTCCCCTCTTTCTCCTACCTTCCCCTCTTTCTCCTACCTTCCCCTCTTTCTCCTACCTTCCCCTCTTTCTCCTACCTTCCCCTCTTTCTCCCACCTTCCCCTCTTTCTCCTACCTTCCCCTCTTTCTCCTACCTTCCCCTCTTTCTCCTACCTTCCCCTCTTTCTCCTACCTTCCCTCTTTCTCCTACCTTCCCCTCTTTCTCCCACCTTCCCCTCTTTCTCCTACCTTCCCCTCTTTCTCCCACCTTCCCCTCTTTCTCCTACCTTCCCCTCTTTCTCCCACCTTCCCCTCTTTCTCCCACCTTCCCCTCTTTCTCCCACCTTCCCCTCTTTCTCCCACCTTCCCCTCTTTCTCCCACCTTCCCCTCTTTCTCCCACCTTCCCCTCTTTCTCCCACCTTCCCCTCTTTCTCCCACCTTCCCCTCTTTCTCCCACCTTCCCCTATTTCTCCCACCTTCCCCTCTTTCTCCCACCTTCCCCTCTTTCTCCCACCTTCCCCTCTTTCTCCCACCTTCCCCTATTTCTCCCACCTTCCCCTCTTTCTCCCACCTTCCCTCTTTCTCCCACCTTCCCCTCTTTCTGCCACCTTCCCCTCTTTCTCCTACCTTCCCCTCTTTCTCCCACCTTCCCCTCTTTCTCCCACCTTCCCCTCTTTCTCCCACCTTCCCCTCTTTCTCCCACCTTCCCCTCTTTCTCCTACCTTCCCCTCTTTCTGCCTTCCCATATAAATTGGTATTTCGATTATTGGATTCCTGGTAAGCAAAGCATCTTTACAATCCAAATGCTACTTTTTCAAAAAAGAGCATGTGTTTGGTTATTATGATAAACCTGGACACCCCCCACTGCTCCTCCTTCCCAAACCCTGCCTGCCTTTCCTTCCCTCTCTCTCTTTAGGGGGAGGGTCAATGTGTGTGTGGAGGGGTAACATTGGGGGTGGGGAGGCCCCCTTTTCCATGACCCACAGAGTCAATGATACATAAACCACATGACCGACTGGGCTCCTGTTATCCAAGGCAAACAGAGGACTTGTACACACAGACAGACAACCAGACAGACAGACCTGCTGCACGCTGATTCCCAGCACAGCCACAGCTCTACTGAACTTGGCACCGGCTGCCGTATTCTCTGAGAAGGAAAAAACGCTGCACACCTCCGTGGGAGAACTCAGATAAAGACTTGCCTTCAGTCTTGTAGTGGCGCTGTCACACACTGATATACAAATACGCATTTAGACACACGCATACAGAAACACACACACACACCAGGCAGTCAGCCAGGCACACACTCACTCACACTCACACTCACACTCACAGAGGAGCAAACAGGCTCTTTCTCTCCCCCTCTCTCTCACCCTTGCTCGCTCAGCTGCTCTCCCTCTCTCTCTCTCTCTCTCTCTCTCTCCCTCCCCCTCTCTCTCTCTCCCTCCCTCCCTCCCATCCACACACACACGCACACACCACTACAGTATATCAGCTAGCGACTACCGGAGAGCCAGAGGGGAGTGCAGAAATGAATGTGAAGATCCTGACGCTGGTGATTGTGCTCTTGGTGTCTCTGCTGTGTTCTGCCAGTGCTGGTGAGTACAGGGCTCGCTCGGGTGTCTGCCTATAGCCTCCCTAAGCTTTCTATTTTCTCTCTCTATATCAGCTCTTAGGCTCGGCCAAGGCAGCTGTAGTTGATCAGTTATCTAGTGTGCTTAGTCTTGTGTGCCTCTAAAAGGGAAGGAATATCAATTCAGAACCTGACTGTGTAAAGTACTGCAGTGCAGTGGTTTCCTTGTTATCGTAGCTGGGGCTGTATTTTGCATTGATGTTTATAAGGTGCTATTAGCTAATGGTCATATGCTTTCACTTGATTCAGTTTGAGGGATAGCAGAGATTTTGCCTGATATGAAATATTTAGGGGCTTTTATTGCTGGTCATTGCTGTCTATGCTGAGTGCTGTGGCTGTGTTGTTGAGGCTGTAGTATTATGTGACTGTTGTTAAATGGACCTAGGCATGGCACATGTACTGCAAGGTAGTGTGGTGGAGGAAACTACCCATATCTGATAGAGGTATAACTGGTTTTACAATTCCAATTCCAACTGACTAAATGTATCACTGTATCATTATAACTACATTACAGCAACAGCATGCCTGTTCTCATGGCAATCCAGCGCTCTGATTCATTTGGTATGGTGTTGATGGTGATTGTATTTAGGATGTCTACAGGGGCGGCACATAATCCCAGATGCATGGATGGATGGTCTCTTAAGGAACTCAATTTGTGCTGCTTTGTCACAGTACATTTCCGTAAAGTGCTGCCGCAGCTTTGGGGCCATTGTGTTGAACTCCAGTGTGAAATTAGAATATCTGTGCTTACAAATTACAACAAGCAACATTGAAGCAGGATAATAGTATCTAGAGGTATTTAGTAGGGGGTCTCGGGAGTAGAAGTCTTTAGCTGTGTGCCGTGGGGGGGGGGTCAGTTATTTGACCATTGGCCAGTCTCCTGGTGGTGCAGGTGACAGTGGAGTGTGAAAACACAACAGTGGGTCTTGTGTCAATATTTCTAGCTACCTTTCTGAGGAATCACGCCTGTCTATTAACTGGCATGTGTGCTTACATGTGTGTGCGTGTGTGTATGTGTCAGGTGTGCTCACGTGTGTGTGCGTGTGTGTATGTGTCAGGTGTGCTCACGTGCACATGTGAGTCTGTGTATATCTAGCTGTATTATGTGCATAACTGTGTATGTATCTGAAGTGTACAGGTCACACACGGTGTATTAAACTGCAGTGAGCAGCAGTGAGGGCTCATGACTCCCATGCTTCCAAGCGTAAGGTGTGACATGCTATTTTTGTCTCGGCCACACGAGTAAATGGGAAGCAATTATCCTGTATTGCAGTCAGTGTCATTCTCCACGCCCCTGTGTGTGCCTGACCATGTTCCACACCACCGTGTTACGCATCCCTTTCCCTGTGCTCAGATGACAGAGGAAAAGAGGCTGTATGGGCAGATGCTTATTCTAGTTATTCAACGACTTCTTCCAGGACATACTTCCTGTATCTGCTCTATCACCTGTTTCCCTGGCTGGTACTGTAGTATTGACTCCATTGACAGAGAGAGGGAGAGAGAGGGAGGGAGGCTACTGTATTGCAGTGTTAGTGGGTGTGGGGATGGATGCTGCTAGCTCTAGCTGAAGTCTGTGTCTGTCCCTGTGCAGCACCAGCCTCCGCTATATGCGCTGTGTTGTAGCGGGAAGGTGTCGGGAGTAGACTCTGTGTGTAGGCAGTGGGTGTGAAGCCTTTCATCTTGAGACAAACGCTTTTCCAGTTCACCGGGAGTTTTCCGGGCCATCTGTTTTCAGGCATGTGTGTATGCGTGCGTGTGTGTCTGGCTAAAAAGGTTTTTATGGAGGCTGAATCACTGGCTTGGTCAGGCAGAGAAAGGGTGGGGACCTGTGTGTGTGTGTGTGTGTGTGTGTGTGTGTGTGTGTGTGTGTGTGTGTGTGTGTGTGTGTGTGTGTGTGTGTGTGTGTGTGTGTGTGTGTGTGTGTGTGTGTGTGTGTGTGTGTGTGTGTGTGCGCGTGCGTGTGTGTCAGAAGTCATGGTGCAACAGGCGACAGAGTCTCAATCTAACACTCCCCTTCGGCAGTCCTTCAGAGTCACAGTAGATTCAGCAACAACACGGTGGCCATCCTGGTGTTACATCCTCATCCCTGAACAGCATACCTCAATTACCCATCTTCAAAAGATACACTCTACCTAGATAGTAAGAGAGAGCAGTCAAAGCCTCAACCATGTGGTATTGATAGTTCATTTTGAAGGCAATCGCTCGTCTTCCTGCCCCCTCCAACTCTTAAGGGCTCCTATGTAAACAATCCTTATTGTGGAAATGGTCTGGCCTCTCAGGCCTGTCAGCCCAGATAGCAAAGCCCCATCTTTCACAGGCACGGAAATACCTCTGCCCAAATCCCTTAACAAAGAGAGACGCACAGGAAGAAAACAACAGACGCTGACACACACACACACACACACACACACACACACACACACACACACAAAGCTCCGGAGGTGTGTGATGTCAGCTGCCTGGTTGGCTCCCAGTTGACACCCAGACACATTTGAATAGGTGAGGTGGTTGGTGTTTTTTTGAGGCAGGGCATAATAGGGGGACTCTACTCCCTGGCATTATCGATGGGAGTAATCTTCTGGCGTACAGTAGGGGGTAATTTCACACCAGCTGTCAGCAATGCTATTATTCCGTATTAAACGTTGATTTATTGTCGGTTCTGGGGATATGGCACAAGCAAAGTCCCTACTCAGCTGTGCCAGTGGTGCATTCTGGGTCAGGAAGTGCCCCAGAGAGGACGGAGAAAATAAATACAGGCCCTCATTGAGGCACCTACAACCACAAAATGTACATTCTTAACAACAAAAAGACAGGAGGAAAAAAGGAGGCGGCGAGGATAAGCCAGGATATTTGGTGAAACAGCATCAAAATGACCTACGCTAACGGTACCCAGGAAGCCTTAAATCATACGCCCAGCTCCTTCACACCGGCTCTGGTAATTTAAAGAGGGTGTTTCTGTCCGCTGTTGCCGCAGTGATCATAGGGGCCGTAGAGAGAACAACAAAAAACTTTTCCAGATGTCCTGCAATAACATAATAATGGTGGGCAACTGGTGATGTCGAAGAAGGTGCAGTGGAGAGGTTAGCAGGGGATTGTGGGGAATCATTCGGCCAGTCTTTGTGGCACGGGGGCTAGCTTAGTTGAGCGAGCGGCAGCTGGGTTTCTCTTGGTCTCTCTCACACAAATAGATACACATGGCAGAGACACACACACAGACACACAAGGTCAGGGGTTCAGATCTATTTTGTGAATAACCTGGATTTCCTCTACGCAACGCAGGCAAGGAATCAGAGCCAAACCAATAGGATGCAGCAGCAGCTTCAAGAGAGGACAGCTAGTCCGACCGACAAGGCACTGAGACACTCCCGGCTCCGTCTCTTTACAACCAGAGGGCCTCAATACATACTGTAGCAGCACGTCTACCCATAGTCATGTTTGACCATTGGCTACAGTAGGATAGTGGCAATCCTGACTGGACACATGATGCAGGCCTAGTTTCATACCTTTACCCCCAAATCAGGAGGAGCAAATGATTTACCAGCAGCCTCTACTAACTATTAACTGCTTGTTGCACTCGCCAGTCGCCTGCCATGTAAATGAATGACAAACATGGAGAAACCGAAATCAAGTAGTAGGCCTCTCGTAAAATTCATTGCCTGCGAACATCCGACGTGATTTACTTTATTGAAAAGCCAGCCGGGTCTTGGGACTTCAAGGAGAGGATTTTACTCAGGCTTGTTGGGATAACCACTTCATACATCAGTAAAACTCCCACTCGCAGTGGACTTCATATAAAGCATCCACAATTACTTCATAGGGGAGGGGAAGAGATCTGGGGAGGAAATCATAAGTCATTTGGTAGGGATAGAAGGCTAACCTTCAGGGCTAACACTCCCTGGGGGTTTGAGCTGCTGAAGACTTTGGCTTATGCGACTGCTGGGGTGCTGTAATGTAATTCAGAAATCCTTTGAATGAATAAATCAACTCACTAAGACTTTCGGTCAGAAGTGTAGGCCTATGTATAAGGAGAAAGGGAGTGAAAAGAGAGAAAAAAAGAGGAAAGCTAGAGAGAGAGTGACTATCTTGGAGCACAAGGATTGCTTTCTGTGGAGAGGGGAGCGCCACGCATGGTCACTGAAATATTTCAAAGCCTCTAAAAACTTCACAACTGGTGGTCTCGTTTGCCTTCCCAAATTTTTGCAGGTGAACGAACGAAGGGAATTCAAGGTGGTAAAAAAAAGCAGTCTTTCCTCTGTCGGACCCTGACTCCATTACTTGGCCCTAGTTGTTCCTGAGTCTGGCCTTGGTCCATGTCTCCCTTATATGAGAGCGATGAGAATGCTGCCCTGGGGGCAGAAGGCTGAGGTTAGCCACCATGCTAGGCAGGCCTATTCTGAGGACCACCAATCCCCATCCCCAGGCCCAGGGTACTCCCATTCTTTCACCCCATAGCTTAATCAAAGACAGATATTTTCTAAATCCGCACTAGTTCCACCAGGGGCCCAATATTCATGTGATTTATGGCTCCCTGTTCAAACATTAGTGTTACATTTATAGTGGTTGTCAATCGTGATCTGATCGGAGTGGACATTTTTATTAACAGCACACCAAAAACCACTGACTAAATATTCTGGAGTCATTGGAATGAATGGAGCTTGTATTACTTTCACGGTCAATTTACACAAAACATGGAATAGCAAAATACACGACTTGACCAAAAGTATGTGGACACCTACTCGTCGAATATCTAATTCCAAAATCATGGGCATTAATATTGAGTTGGTCCCCCCTTTGCTGCTATAACAGCCTACACCCTCC
This sequence comes from Oncorhynchus tshawytscha, assembly GCF_018296145.1. NCBI lineage: Eukaryota > Metazoa > Chordata > Actinopteri > Salmoniformes > Salmonidae > Oncorhynchus > Oncorhynchus tshawytscha. The sequence goes on from NC_056449.1 coordinate 20,083,028, forward strand.
TGGGAAGGCTTTCCACGAGATGTTGGAACATTGCTGCAGGGACTTGCTTCCATTCAGCCACAAGAGCATTAGTGAGGTTGGGCACTGATTTTAGGCGACTAGACATGGCTCGCAGTCGCCGTTCCAATTCATCCCAAAGATGTTTGATAGGGTTGAGGTCAGGGCTCTGTGGAGGCCAGTCAAGTTCTTCCACACCGATCTCAACAAACCATTTCTGTATCAACCTCGCTTTGTGCACGGGGGCATTGTCATGCTGAAACAGGAAAGTGCCTTTCACAAACTGTTGCCACAAATTTGGAAGCACAGAATCGTCTAGAATGTCATTGTATGCTGTAGTGTTAAGATTTCCCTTCACTGGAACTAAAGGGCCTAGCCCGAACCATGAAAAACAGCCTCGGACCATTATTCCTCCAAACTTTACAATTGGCACTATGCATTTGGGCAGATAGTGTTCTCTTGGTATCCTCAAAAAAAACACATTCGTCCGTCAGACTGCCAGATGGTGAAGTGTGTTTCTGAGCTTTACACCACTCCAACTGATGCTTGGCATTGCGCATGGTGATCTTAAGCTTGTGTGAGGCTGTGTGCTCGATTTCATACACCTGTCAGCAACAGGTGTGGCTGAAATACCAGAATCCACTAATTTGAAGGGTGTCCACATACTTTTGTATATATCGTGTATTACTATGGAACAGTGGTGGTCACAGATGTAATTTCCCATCATTCTCTGTAGCCAAACATTGTATTGTTTCATCTCGTTCTTTCATGACAGGTATTCATAATTCACCTCTTGGAAATATATGCTGAGGAGCAGCTAGACTTTAGAATACGATGAAACAGAGAGAGGGGAATAAAGATTTGATCAAAGGTGACTTTGTGACCTTATTTATGCTGAACCCATATACAGTACAGTCAGGCAACATCATGGACATGGTCCATTAACCTGGTCCAAAGCAAGACACAGCTGGCACTTGTTAGGTATTGCTATATACAGTATAAGGAGGAATGGGCGGTTTCATGTGAGCTCTGAATTAGTGGATCATGCGTTGGGGCGATGGATCGTGCAGAGGGGGCGTAGCAGAGTTTGGGAACACTTACCGGCACCCCCCCCTGGGATCTGTCTTACCTTGCAGGCCCTAGGCCACAGGATATCTGGCCTATCTATACCTCTATTCTCGCAAAGACACACGTACAAAGCCAAGGTGGTGGTGGTGCACCTCTCATCCTCCCTCCCACCCTCAGAGACTATTACAGGCATGCGGAACAGAGAGAACTCAAACGTAGGTCAATCTAGTGTTGGATTCTGCTGTCTGTGACTGATAGTGGGAAACTCTCAATTTGATGTTTACAGTGGCTATTTTTGGTTCACAGGCACGGCTGGGCCGCCCACAGTGCTTCTCTCTCCATCTCATTTACTGATTAGGAGAGAGACAGGTTCCCTCCTTTCCTTGCTGACCCCTGACCATGAACAAATGTTTGTGAAAGGGGAAAACAAAGTGGGATTCATACACATATATCCCCATCAGGCAAGCAGTTTACTCAGGTCGTGGCGGAACATCTCATGGTTACTTCAGGACTTACACAGGTTAGCATATACAGTACATTTGTCAACAAAACACAGGAAGAAGTTTGTAGATTTAAGTTTTATATTTTACAATGTGACCCAAGGGACGGCTATCTATACCACAGTTTGTGTATAAAACCCTTTCAGAAAAGTATGGTTCAAAAGTTGATATTAAAATCCTGTTTACATAAATCCTGTTTCTACTAGGATGTCTTCTAGTCAGGTAACAGTAGCTGTCAGGCTGTTCACCTATGTGTACATTTGCTGTTTACCTAATCATGTCTGACGTCAAAATGCCCCCATTGGCTGAGAAACAACCTGACCTGATGCAATGTTGATGCTATTTTCCATTAAAGCCCATCCTATTGGAGAGGCACAGGTCCCTAAAGTAGCAGAGCTGCAGTGAACCTTGGGCATCACACACACACAAACACCTCCCCGAAGATGTGAGAGGGCACATGGGTTCACAGCAGGGGAGCAGTGATAACACGAGAGGGGAGGGGCTAGTGCTGACGCTTCACATCTGATTAGCATGCCCATGGAAACGGTTGGTTGGAGGATCCCTCTGTCCCTGCCATGCTGTCTCTGGAGATTAAGGCTATACAGATGGAAGCGCTCACCTCACCTCCCCACCGATTAGGCTACCTACCGACCGATAAGCAGAGCTCTCATCATAGCTACCAAAGCAGACTGCCCCGTCTCACACATCACAAAACACACTCACTAATTTGGGAGCATGTGTAGTTCTCTCAAAGGGCTGCAACTTCACAGCCAACATAAGGGGTAAGGGGGGCTCAAAGGGACAAATGTGTTTAAAATATGTTCTGAGCCCTCAACTTAAGTGGGTGGTTAAGTTAGCGCTGGGGACATGCAGCGGGCGCAACGTTTCATGCACTTTAGTTTCCTCTAGGGAGTGGCCTGGGACAAAGCCGGCCTTCATTTCAACCCCACAAGCCCAGTATTATGCCAGACAAGATGTTGCATATCAAACAGGGTCAAGCATCAGTGGAACACACCGCTTGGAACACTCTGCTCACCATGAAAACAAGCGAGATACACACAGGGCCCAAGCTCTCTCGTCCAGGGGAAAGGGGGTAAAAAAAGGAGCCTGGTCAGGCAAATCATTGATTCAGGACTCCTGTGCTGAAATGTGTAAACTGGGAAAGCTGATCCATTCCAACTGACAATGTCATTCTTTTTGCTCCCTGAGTGCCTTTCACAGAGGCTGCCATGGTAACGTGGGTCTGAAAGTCCGTGAGAGATTGGTACCAGTTTCTGCCAAAGCCCAGAGTTACTGGTAGGCATGCGATAAGCAGCACACTGATAGACTCTGACTTCAAAAGGCTGAATATTTCAGAATGGAGGCAGTCCATTCTGAATGCTGAACAGGGCAGAGGTGTCTGCTTCCTCCATTGGATTTCCATATCTGAGGTAGCGGTAGAGATAAAGGCCAAACCTGGGCTAGCAGTCAGCAAGCAAATCCACCACCATACTATAGCAGCATCAGCAGATGCTTTGCTTATCCTATGGAAGCTAAACTAGGAGAACGGGTTGTCTTGTATGTACTGGCATGATTAACACGTCTCACTGTTGGTTAAGGGCTTGTAAGTAAGCCTTTCACGGTACAGACTACACTTGTTGTATTCGGAGCATGTGGCAAATAAAGTATGATTTGATTGGATTTTGATTTAAACATTCTTGATTCCCTTATGTGCTCCTGGAGGGTGCATCCCTGGGCACAGTGTCCTGGGTGTGTCTGGGTCTGTAGGCTATCGTGTCTGTGGGGGTACTAAATAGACTGGGAATCGCTGGCTGGAGACAGTCTGGGCTCGCTCCTCTCACGTCACACTAATAACCATGACTACAATCACTAGGGTATTTATTCTTACTCTCACACAAACACTTCAGAGCAGCATTACCCATAAAGATTACTCAGGCTTATTCATGTCAACAGTTACAAAACAAACAGTCTCAATGCTCTGTATATTACAGCTACCAACAATGTATATGCTGTACAATGCTATGTATAAAATGCTGCAGATGGTGTCGATGATACTACATACACATAATAAACTGCTATCATGTCTCGTTTTGGAATACCATGACATATATAGCTGTTCTGCAGTGGTTATTCCTTCTATGGAAAAGGGACATGCTGTAACTGTAAGCTGAACTGAACACGGGCCTCTGGCTCAGTAGGTTTTGAACAGAACATTCATCTCTGGCTGAATATATGGGGCTCATTATTACATTGCGTCACCCGTGACATGAGGCACTTAGCCGTTGCCAGTATCAATTATGAGCCTGATGATGCCTCATGGAAGAGGTGGCATCATGCGGCTAGGCACTGGAGCCAGTGTTTTACCAGGCAAGGCTGCTGGGTCCCTTATTGTCTTTCTCTTCTGTTCTCTCCTCTTTCCTCCACTCTCTCCTCTCCTGTTGTCTTTTCTCGTTTCCTTCACTCTGCTCTTTGCCATGGTTACTGCAGCGCAGAGCCCAGTTCCGGTCCGATGCTCTCGTATCCAGTCTGTGGCAGCTGCTTGTTTACACATCAAGGGCCTCTCAGGCTGCCTCAGCCTCTGCTTCACGGAAGGGGAGAACGGAGAGCAAGATGTTGGGTGTGGAGGAGTAGGAGGAAGGAGGGATGGAGGGACAGATGAGGAAAGGGAAAAAAACAAGTGAGAGGCAATGTTTTCCAAATGCTCTGCGAAACTGTGAAAGTGAATCGATGAGACGGTGACCAATTGATTCATAATCAGTGTAGCTGAGCAATGAGCGAAGACCATTCCAGTAAACAAACATAAGATTCGTTGAAACGGTGTATTCATTCACTGTTACACAAAAACAATTAAACACAGCAAGGATTCAATTTCAAAGGATTCAATTTCAGAGAGTCACGCTTGAGGAGCCTTGTTGATTCTGTATCCATAAATAACCTTCTCACCTGTTGGTAGTTTACTCGTTGACCTGGAAGGACATCTAATTTCATATTTCTTGGCGACGGAGTTAAGGCTGGAGCCACTGGTAAATGTACAAGGCCAGAGATTTGTCATGTGGTCCCTCCCGGCATTCTACATAAACCAGATTTTCTCTGCTAAAGAAATAGTGCCTCATTCTCCATTCCCTGTGTGCTTCCCCCCACTGACGAGCCACATCTCAGGCGGCAATGTGATATACAATTTACTCATGAGGCGATCGATCGATAAACTTGGAACCGGATCAGCAGGCATCCATTTCTCCCTACTTCTCCCCTCTCTGAAAGACAGATAAGCGCTGGGAGAAAACTCTGCCCAGGTGATGGGGCTGCAGGGGCATTGACAGGGAAGGGCTGTCATAAACGCTGTGTATCGGCCGGGTCTGGGATGACCGAGAGAGCCAAGCTTATGAAGAAGGCAACATAATGGATGGTACCTGAGGAGGGTGGTGAAGCGAAGGAAAGGGAATTAGATAGCAGCCGACTGGCGATTCATCATTAAGCCTGGAAACAGGCCAGTTTGTGACACAGCTCTGCTTCTCTCTGTCTTCCTCCCTCTCTCCCTCTCTCTTTCTCTCACCACTTCCCACTCGGATGGGTCTGGAGAGGCAGCAGCCTTAGCTGCATTATTTCCGGCATTCCAGAAATTCCCTCTTTATTAAAGTTGAATTAAGGAATTACCAGGAGGGGGAAGAACCGTCTGGCTTTGGTTGTGATGAGGGCAACCCCTGGGCTTTGGGGTCAGATGATGAGATAAAGAGGGGTGGTATCGTGAGAACGATCTTATCTCTGCCCTATTGCTTCCTTACCCGCTTATCTTGTACATGGGAATCCCACAGAGGAAAGATCAAATGGGATGCTTCACACCAATAAGATAGTGTGTTTTTTATTACGGAGATAAAATATTCAGTAACAAATGATTACTCTGAGCTGGGCCTCAATTACAAGGTCTTATGCAATTTAGATGGCTGCTGCCATAGATACATTCGATGCATTCCGAAAACTGGAAGTAGCTATATCATGTCTGACACAGCTCGATACCTTGATATCTCCTTGCGGGAGGAGTTAATCCATAACTGCCAGTCTTATCACTGGGCCCTGGATTTCATTAGACATTTCTTTCCTATGACCAGACGGGCGGTAGGGTTGAGATCTATCAGGAGATGTGCTCCCCTCAGAGCTCAGCGTTGAGCAGCGTCTGACAGCTCGCCGTGGCAGGAAACATCTACATTGTCTCATTACAGACCCGGTTTATGACAGACTGAGCCGCCCAGAGCAAGTGATGAGTTGTGTTCAGGACAGGCGGCCCAGGTGTAATTACAGTGTGTGTGTGAACATACGTGTGCGCACATGTCAAAGTATCTTTTCTAACAGCACAGCCTTAACGTGAAGGGGAAGGGGGGGGTTCTGGGACCAATCTACTATAGGCTCCTTGAGGGGGAAGCTCCTGTCAGGAACTAAAGCGGCTCACATATAAATACTTTTTTACATGGTAAACCCTCTGGATTAGAAAGAAATAAGATGAACACCAACAGAATGTGTAAACTTCCCTCATCTGGTACAATAACAACAGGATAATACATAGTTTAGAGAGCCTGGGGGAAGATGGGTTTTAGATGCTACAATATGCAACAGAGCCTTTTCTCCCAGTGCAAATGAATTAGCCCACTGTTCCTCTGCAAATATGTAATATGTGCCCAGAAGAAGATTAGCCCAGGGAATAGAACCTGAGACGTCTGGTACACTACATGACCAAAAGTATGTGGACACCTGCTCATCGAACATCTCATCCCAAAATCATGGGCATTAATATAGAGTTCGTACCCCCTTTGCTGCTATAACAGCGTCCACTCTTCTGGGAAGGCTTTCCACTAGATGTTGGAACATTGCTGCAGGGACTTGCTTCCATTCGGCCACAAGATCGGGCACGGATGTTGGGCGAATAGGCCTGGCTCGCAGTCACCGGCCCAATTCATCTCAAAGGTGTTCGATGGGGTTGAGGTCTGGGCTCTGTGCAGGCCAGTCAAGTTCTTCTACACCGATTTCGACAAACCATTTCTGTATGGACCTCGCTTTGTGCACGATGGCATTATCATGCTGAAAGAGGAAAAGGCCTTCCACAAACTCTTGCCACAAAGTTGGAAGCACAGAATCGTCTAGAATGTCATTGTATGCTGTGGTGTTAAGATTTCCCTTCACTGGAACTAAGGGGCCTAGCCCGAACCATGAAAAACAGCCCCATACCATTATTCCTCCTCCACCAAACATTGCTTCCAGAGGCAGTATGGAACTCGGTAGTGAGTGTTGCAACAGGACAGACAATTTCTACATGCTACACACTTCACTACTCGGCGGTCCCATTCTGTGAGCTTGTGTGTCCTACCACTTCGCGGCTGAGCCGTTGTTGTTCCTAGACATTTCCTCTTCACAATAACAGCACTTACAGTTGACCGGGGCATCTCTAGCAGGGCAGAAATTTGACCAACTGACTTGTTGGAATGGTGGCATCCAATGACGGTGCCACATTGAAAGTCACTGATCTTTTCAGTAAGGCCATTCTACTGCCAATGTTTTCTATGGAGATTGCATGACTGTGTGCTTGATTTTATACACCTGTCAATGGGTGTGGCTGAAATAGTCGAATCCACTCATTTGAAGGGGGTCCACATACTTTTGTAGAAATAGGGCAATGTCAGGGAGGCAGGAATGGTTTCCCGACACTTTCTATAAACCTAGTCAATTAGAGGAATTAGAGGAATCACTACAACCTCCATTGGAGGCTGTAGACAAATTGTCTTAAGGAGCTCTAGTTCAGGAGAAGACATCAAACCCAAAGAAGTTCTTCCCAGGAGAATTCCCCATGGGAGAAGCCTGGAATGTCATGACCTCATGTGAGTGATGCCACTTAGGGTTTTGAAGGGAAAAGTCCAATGGGAATTGTAGTTTATTTTTAGTGAAAGGTATTTATTTGTCTCTCAGCAAAAGATATCTCTTTTAGGAAGGCAGATGCATCTGGTTTTCAGACTGAAATTAAGTTGAGAACGGAAATGTGTGACCAATTCTGGTAGACAAAGTGTAGCCTACATTTTTTTTTTTACTCACAGGGTCGGAAATAAGGGTTGTGATTGATGGATGACTAAGCATTTTTAGGAGGTTGTCAATTTGTTCAATTAATTAGGTTAGCAAATTGTAAATTAGTTGATCCTTCTTAGTTGATTTCATCCATGTCTTATTTACTAGAATATTCCACTGTGAGATTTTCAATCTTTTTGACAGGATCACATAAAAAGTCAAAATAAGCTAAGTAGACCCACTGAAATTTCATGGACTAAAGCAATGAATGTGTGGTGTGAAAGATCACCCCCATTAAATATCATATAACAGTACCAAGATACTTGACAAAAAACCCTCGGTAGTCTGTACTCCCTCAAGAACGTCTGCGTTTGCAAAAAGTTTGGAGAGGTTATGGAGACACTGAAGTGGATCAAATCATTTGGAGTAGAGGGGCTTAAAGGATCACACCACACTTACCGAGAGATGACTGGAAACATCTGGAATCTCACACACACACAACCAGTGGGAAGCATGCTAGTATTCAGCCCGTCTCTAATCTTCGGTCAAGTACAGGATCTCTACCAAACCTGGTGAGAGAGGGACATGAGACACTAGGGACATGAGACACTAGGGACATGACACACTAGGGACATGAGACACAAGAGACATGAGATGTTAGGGAAATGAGATGCTAGGGACATGAAACATGAGACACAAGGGACATGAGACACTAGAGACATGAGATGTTATGGAAATGAGATGCTAGGGACATGGGACACTAGAGACATGAGATGTTATGGAAATGAGATGCTAGGGACATGAGACACTAGGGACATGAGACACTAGAGACATGAGATGTTATGGACATGAGATGCTAGGGACATGAGACACTAGGGTTTGAGTTTCTCACCGAGGTCGAGTTACATCTGCTGTGTTTTGGTTCCACCACATTGACTTGATGAACTTCAATGTATGGGTGGGCTAAGAGAGGCCCACACACACACGTTATCTTTGCATATCTTCAGTGGCCTCATCCGTTATAGCTCTTATCCATGTTTGTGTCTTTTGTACAAATGTCTGAGATTCCAGATTTCCCAATCAAAATGAGTATAGTAATACTAAAGCTGAGGATAGAAGGAGTTAAGCGCATTGATAGGCTACAGTACAGGTGTGTAGTGGTGGCCATTTTGGGGTGCTAACAATAGTTTCTTGTCATTCTACAGGTCCCATCATGGACTCCACAGAGCATGGCACAGCACTAGAACAGGTGGGCGGCGTGAGAAGGCTGGTCCAACAGAACCCCGGCAGGGGCAGCCAGAGCCACAGACCAGCCGGCTGGAAGAGGAGACGCCCACGACCTCGTCTCTCCCACAAGGGCCCAATGCCGTTCTAGAGCAAAGTGAGTCCTATACCGCACCACACATCTCATGCAGAGGCTATCATTGAATCAACTTTGGCCCCTGATGCCAAAGTTCATTCCATTTCAAGAGAATATCTTACCCTTTATCTGGTAATCAGGGCTGATGATAAAACTGAGGTCAAGTGTGAGATCCGATCTTCGAGACCGATACCTCTCTTGGCCGTGTCACTGAGCATGTTTAGACAGCGTGTGGAAAAGTCCAACTGTAACAGGAAGGAAAGTACATCTGTTAATGGCTATCACATCCTCCCCTCTCAAGTCAACCACAACACAGGGACGTTATTGTTGGCACAGACAAACAGCAAGTCCTTGCGAGATTATTGGACTTTAGCCTACTGGTTTAACGTCTTCATCTTACTGCAGAAGTGTTGTTTACAAGGTCAAACCTAATATATTCGTTTTTGAAGGTGGTCGATTATACTCAGAAACATCATCTGTGTGAGTCAACTGAAGAGGAACAAACATTCCATCAAAACGACCCCGGATTCAAAACTTAGAATTGTTCAATTTAAATTATTATACAAAATTATTGCAACTAATAAAAGGTTACATATGGGGTATATATATATATATATATATATGCTAGTATGGTAGTGTGTATATATATATATATATATATATATATATATATATATATATATATACTACCATTCAAAAGTTTGGGGTCACTTAGAAATGTCCTTGTTTTTGAAAGAAAAGCTCATTTTTATGTCCATTAAAATAACATCAAATTACAGAGTTGTTACAACATTAACAAGGTCTACACTGTATTTCTGTTCAATCTGATGTCATTTTAATGGACAAAAAAAATGATTTTCTTTCTAAAACAAGGACGTTTCTAAGTGACCCCAAACTTTTGAACGGTAGTGTATAAATTATATATATATATTTTTTAAATTCCATCAATCTGATAAAGTCAATTATAACCATTTACCAAAGATGATACTTAGTGGAATTGAGTTTCATAGCAGCGCCACAGCTGTGTATCTGTATTGGCAGCACCACAGCTGTGTATCTGTATTGGCAGGGCCACAGCTGTGTATCTGTAGGGCACCACAGCTGTTTATCTGTATTGGCAGCACCACAGCAGTTTAGTGTATCTGTATCTGTATTGGCAGCACCACAGCAGTGTATCTGTATTGGCAGCACCACAGCTGTGTATCTGTATTGGCAGCACCACAGCAGTGTATCTGTATTGGCAGCGCCACAGCTGTGTATCTGTATTGGCAGCACCACAGCAGTGTATCTGTATTGGCAGCGCCACAGCTGTGTATCTGTATTGGCAGCACCACAGCTGTTTATCTGTATTGGCAGCACCACAGCTGTGTATCTGTATTGGCAGCACCACAGCTGTGTATCTGTATTGGCAGCACCACAGCTGTTTATCTGTATTGGCAGGACCACAGCAGTTTATCTTTCACATGAAAGAATATTTTACTTTCTGTCAAGAGAAACAAGGCATTGTGTGAAACGTCTTTCATCCCACATTTGAAAATATTGGTTTCACCTTCTACCGGCACTGGCTGCACACAATGTTCAACCCCATTACAAAAACAGACCTTGTGTCATTCAATTAACTCCAGCAGGATTTACGGAAGAAATAGCACTCAAGACATAAGAACACAGCCAGCATCTGAGCAGACATTCAGTCCCCTTGCTCAATATAGGTAATCAGAGCGATGATTCTAAAGCCTTAGTGTTGACCTACTGGAGAAGGTAGGTTCTACCATGAGGGTATTGCATGGGAGGCCATTTGCCCAGGCATGTGCATGAACTGCCATGTAAGTGAGGAGACCAGGACCAATTCACATCTCTCCCAGACCCCATGAGAGACAGGGGGAGCTTGGCAGGGTACAACACCCCTGCAGGTGGTGCCAACCACACAACGCCAGCCTGCCATAAATTACCCCCAGTTCTAGAGGCTGCTTGGGAAGAGACATACATGTCATTCCCTTAAAGGCATGCTTAATCCGTTTAAAAGGGAAGTAGATGAAAGCCCAAGAAGGTGGGAAGCTCCACTTGCTTTAGTCCCCACATGGGTTTTACAATCTATAGCGAATTATGGATTGTTACTGGTTTTTTGTAGCATTTTTAGGAGTGAGAATTCTTTTGACTCTCCTCTCTTCTCCACTCCTCTCCAAGGGAACTTCAGATGCAGAGGCACAAAGGTGCAAACAAAGAGTCAGGCCAGAGCTAGAGCACACTGTGCTCCTGGGACAACACAGGACCTTGAAGGTTCAATGCGCTGCACGGCCAATAAAATGTGAGCATTCTCTCTGGGCGTTGAGTGGTCAATGGCTTGTTTTCAGTGCCAGAATGATGGCCGCACAATGAGGGAAGCTTCAGGAAGTTGGTGGAGCTCAATAAAAGAGGGACGGTTCACTGACTCACAATGCTTTCACCACAAATGGCACTTCAATCACAAATAGAGGAAGATTTCTCTTTTTGTTCTCATCCCTCCCCGGTTCCTCTCGCCTTAATAAGTTCACCTCATTCAGAGATTTTTCCCTCCAAGGTTCTACATCCCCATAGTAAGGCATGCCAGTTAGCTCAACCTGAGCAGCATGTCAATCAAGCCATTCGTCTGCATTGGTTGTAGAACGTTAGAAGAGCCTGGAGGAGGATGGCATTGTCTACTGTACTCCATAGAGCCCATAATGTAGCCATCAAAGTCCTTTAGAATGATGGACCTCATTTCATCAACTGAACCAGAGAATATTTGAAACATTCTCTAAGTAAGGGCTCCATTTAACAAAAGATTATACATATGATTGAGGTTCTACATTTGAGTCTTTGGCCTGTACCACTAATCTCCAGTATTTGAGAAGAACCGTATATCCCCCAGTGCATCCATTCCCAGCCGAGGGCAGTCTGACTGGGGGAATGAACTCTTCACGAGGCCTGATAAACAGCAGGGATGCAGCCAGCAGGTCACATTGAGACCACTCTCTCTTTGTTCATGTCTCCGCCTTTATTTCCCTCAGCTTCTTCTGATTGTAGGAAGCAATTCTTGTAGGAAGCACATTGTTTCACCCCAGAGGGAAGATCTAAGCTCGACCGAGTTCAACAGAGGCACGAGTTGGAGAAAAATGTGATTCCTCAATATGCTAGATTATGGATCCAAGTAATAAATGGCCGTTTATGAACGTTATGAGTAGGGAAGGTGCTTCACTCATCAATATCATCACTCAACTAGAACCACAACCTTCACCGTCCTCCATTTCAGTGTCAAAAGGCAGCTCATCCATTATATTCTGACACCTCAGGCAAGAGAGAGGTGAACTGACTTGTGGTTACACAATCCAGATGTGTGGATATAGTAGAGGAGACAGGGTCATCCATTTGAGATCCTGTTGAGTCTCCGAGCTGAAGAGTTGCTACAGGATTAATAACCTTTAGAATGACAGTATTGCATCAAAAGCATGTTTTTAGAGAGCATCCATGCTCTCTATCAAAACAATATAGAGACTGCGACTTTCCACCCCTGACAATGACTCTCTGATACATTCAGAAGATGTTACCTGAATTGTCTACCCTGCTGAAATCATACCATAGAGAAAACAAACAGAGTACCAACGCAAACAGGGACACAAAGGATGAGCAGATATGCATCAGTATACTGGCATTACACAACCACAGAAATATGCCTTCTAGAAACAAGAGCATGCTCTTATCAATCAATGAACCCTGAAGTTATGCAACAAAGCTCGCTGAGAGCACTAGCCACGAAAATCTCTCTGAATTATCATACAACAAAAAAAGATAAAAGTCCAGGGAAAGATAAGAGATTGTCTGATTGACAGGAACTGATCCAATGCAGTTAGCATAGTACAAGAAACACAAGTAGTGTTCTTTTCCACAATGGTTTAGGTCATTTGTTTCTTTCCCTCCTTCCCCTCTTCAGAAAATGAAACAACGATCCCTGAAATTGAATCAGCTGGTTATATGTTTGTGGGCGATTTGATTCAACATTACTTTCCAGTCAAACACTGCATTATTTAACTTGAGAACAAATTATGTTCTGAAAAGTACACCAACCAAGCCTGTGTACCAAGTAGCTTCCTATCGTAATGGGGAAATAAAATGGCTACAGTTGAAGCTGGAAGTTTACATACACTTAGGTTGGAGTCATTACAACTCGTTTTTTAACCACTCCACACATTTCTTGTTAACAAATTCTAGTTTTGGCAAGTCGGTTAGAACATCTACTTTGTGCATGACGCAAGTCATTTCCCAACAATTGTTTACAGACACCGTACAAACAATAGTACACAAGTTTAAACACCATGGGACCACGCAGCCGTCATACCGCTCAGGAAGGAGACGGTTTCTGTCTCCTAGAGATGAACATACTTTGAAGCAAAAAGTGCAAATCAATCCCAGGTCAACAGCAAAGGTCTTTGTAAAGATGCAGTAGGTAACAGGTACAAAAGTATCTATATACACAGTAAAATGAGTCCGATATCAACATAACCTGAAAGGCCGTTCAGCAACGAAGAAGCCACTGCTCCAAAACCACCATAAAAAAGCCAGACTACGGTTTGCAACTGCACATGGGGACAAAGATTGTACTTTTTGGAGAAATGTCCTCTGGTCTGAGGAAACAAAAATAGAACCTTTTGACCATAATGACCATCGTTATGTTTGGAGGAAAAAGGGGAGGCTTGCAAGCTGAAGAACACCATCCCAACTGTGAAGCACGGGGGTGGCAGCATCATGTTGTGCATTGCTGCAGGAGGGACTGGTGCACTTCATAAATAGATGGCATCATGAGGCAGGAAAATGATGTGGATATATTGAAGAAACATCTCAAGACATCAGTCAGGAAGTTAAAGCTTGATCGCTAAATGAGGCTTCCAAACGGACAATGACCCCAAGCATACTTCCAAATTTGTGGAAAAATGGCTTAAGGACAACAAAGGAAAGGTATTGGAGTGGCCATCACAAAGCCCTGACCTCAATCCTATAGACAATTTGTGGGCAGAACTGAAAAAGCGTGTGTGTGCAAGGAGGCCTACAAACCTGACTCAGTTACATCAGCTCTGTCAGGAGGAATGGGCCAAAATTCACCCAACTTATTGTGGGAAGCTTGTGGAAGGCTACCCGAAACATTTGACCCAAGTTAAACAATTTAAAGGCAATGCTACCAAATACTAATTGAGTGTATGTGAACTTCTGACCCACTGGGAATGTGATGAAAGAAATAAAAGCTCAAATAAAAAAATCGTTCTACTATCATTCTGACATTTCACATTCTTAAAATACGGTGGTGATCCTAACTGACGTAAGACAGGGGATTGTTACTAGGATTAAATGCCATGAAATGTGAAAAACTGAGTTTAAATGTATTTGGCTCAGGTGAATGTAAACTTCCCACTTCAACTGTACATGACACACATAAATGTTCATGAAAACTGCACTGGACTTATGGCACTTTTGTCATCTCTGTTTTTGTTTTGCAGGCACTGCTTCGAGCGCCCACCCCCATGTTCTGATTTCTATGCTCTTCCTTAGCCTTGGGGGGCCTTGCAACGAAGGGGCCTACGCTTGCCCAGCCTGAAGAGAGATGTCCTATAGCACCTGCTGGATCTTCAAGCAACTCTTTTCTGTCCACAAAACTATCAGGACAAGTCTATCACCCTCAACTCTAAGAAGAATTGGGGGCAGGGAAGGGGGGTACTGAGCCCAAGCTATCAGATTCTATTTCTCCATCTCTCTCACTCACTCCCTTGCTCCCTATCTCTGCCCCCCACCCCCACCCCACCCCCAAGTGTTTTTGATCATTTGCTTTCTAGAGCCCTGTCATACAGTAGCTGGTCTCCTCTGTGTCGCACACTTTGCATGACGTGTGGTGGTTGACGGGGAGCATGGTTCCAGTCTTAGACTTAAAGCCTCAGTCACTTCTCCATGGTGTGGTTTTCCCATCCTCTCAGATCCAAGGTGACCACAGTCGTTAGTTCCATTACTGTGCAACTACTTCTGGCTTTACTAATGAACAGGTGATGATGGTGAGGAAAGGCAGTGGCAGAGTTCCAAAAGTTGACTACTCTATATGTTTCGAGTTTGGCAGATCCATTGAAGCCAGGTTAGCAAATTCAAGATATTGTCACCTACAGTATCTGCAGCAAAAGTCAATCTGAGGTTTTCCTTATAGAAACTAGAGAAAGGCCAAAGGCATTACCTTTTTATTTGATGTTCATTTTGGCTAAATATGTTAAATTAACAAAAAATTGGACCAGGGTGAGGATTCAATTTCACCGTTCGAAACAGCACATATAATCAAAACAATCTGCTGTAAGCATCACAGTAATTATTTCACCTGGGAGGTTCTTTAATCCAAAGCTCTTTAAGGGGGTTAAGCAATTTTCCCAAGGTTACAGACACCGTGTCCCAGCTGGGATAAGAGTCCTCTGATCCCAAATCCCAATCCCATTCCCAATCCCATTCCCAATCCCATTCCCAATCCCATTCCCAATCCCTGGCCCCCAGCAGCTGCTCTACACGACTGTTAACTGGCAGGACTGGTCTGGTCTGCTTTTGAACAGCAGACTCCCTCGCCTTTTAATGAAGTGCCAAATAATAACCTACTCTACAACGCTGCCAGGAAGCAAGGAACGAAAGGGAAGAGAGAAAGGAGAAACACATGACCTCTTGTTTGTAGTCTGGGTTACTCACATGCATTACTATACATTTCTATACACAAGACAGATCCCAATTATAGGCAGTGGTAGCAAGGAGGACAGTTCAATTAGACCAAAAACACTTTTTCAAGCAGAGACATGCTGTCAGCTCAATAAATATACCACCATGTTCTGCCTACCAATAGTGCTCTCTTCTCTGACTGTTTAGCGCGAGGCTGGTTTCGACCCTTTGACCGAGATCTTTGATTGACTGAATGTGCTATGCCTTTCCATCGTACTGGAATAATATTACTGTTTTGTTCAAATGTTTTTCTATTTTCATTCATTTTTTTCTCAGGGTGCTGTGATAGAAGCCTGTACCAGAGCAATCTCTATTTTGCGCATTTATTTAAGAAACACAAACATTTCTATATGACAAGCATATTGCCATATACTGTATCTTTGCCCTCCCTGCCTATGTACAACACCACTATAGCCATGTATCCAGACTCAGTCCTTGCTTCGTCATTTTGGTTCTTTATCCCCCTGTTGGGTACAGTTGCCTGTTTAGTTCACGCTTCCACACACAGGTGGTCATGGCTTTGATCATGATGTTCATTAAATCCCATGGCTAATCTCTCTCAGATGGGCCCTTCCCCTAGGCTGGGGCCTCTCACAGGCTGAGCTTATTGTCTAATTGGTTTAGATTGGAACCACACCCTTCCCCTCTCTACAACCCTAAACCCCTTGTAGATCTATCTAACTATGTAACACAGCTGCAATTGGGACCTGTAGAGCAAATGCCATCCAATCAGCATCCAGTTTGCTATTAGGTGTGGGAGGGATGTTGAAAATCGTTTTTTTTTCGGTTGGTCTCTTAATCCAAATATGGTTTCAACTACAGTAAGAATGGCTTTCACTACTAGACTGTTACCAATCATTCAACAAAAAATGGTTTCATTGTGGGCAGGAGGGGAAATTGGAACTTAGTTTTGTAACCAGCTTGGTTTCAACCTAGAGTTCCAATATGTTACAGTCCCCCCATTACTATTTCTCTCCCAGATTGGAATTGAAAAGCAGTTTCCCAGCAACTCTGCCTCCCATCACAAGAAGCTCTTAATAAGAGAGCATCTCAAATCACAGTGGTAACTCACCCATACAAGCTCGCCTTGATTAAACATGTATTAAATCTTAGGGCACTGTGAAGTAATCATTTTGGTCACATAATGATTATTTCATACCCTCTCAGACAAAGATGTAGATTTCATTAATGCTCCTTTGAAATGACACTGCTTTTGCTCAGGGTGTCTCAACTAGTATTATACACAGAGAGAGAGAGAGTTAGTAGGGGTAGGTGCTGGGGAGAGAGTTAATAGGGGTAGGAGCTGGGGGAGAGAGTTAATAGGGGTAGGAGCTGGGGAGAGAGTTAATAGGGGTAGGAGCTGGGGGAGAGAGTTAATAGGGGTAGGAGCTGGGGAGAGAGTTAATAGGGGTAGGAGCTGGGGAGAGAGTTAATAGGGGTAGGAGCTGGGGGAGAGAGTTAGTAGGGATAGGAGCTGGGGAGAGAGTTAATAGGGGTATGAGCTGGGGAGAGAGTTAACTAGGGGTAGGAGCTGGGGAGAGAGTTAATAGGGGTAGGAGCTGGGGAGAGAGTTAATAGGGGTAGGAGCTGGGGGAGAGAGTTAGTAGGGATAGGAGCAGGGGGAGAGAGTTAATAGGGATAGGAGCAGGTGGAGAGGGCTAGTAGGGATAGGAGCAGGTGGAGAGAGTTAGTAGGAATAGGAGCAGGTGGAGAGAGTTAGTAGGGATAGGAGCAGGTGGAGAGAGTTAGTAGGGGTAGGAGCTGGGAATGGGCATTCTAAGCCACAGGAGTTGGATTGGGTCAAAATAAGGGGTTTATAAATCACTATTTTCCTTTCTGAGAAGCAAGTGTTAAAGGAGCCGAGCAACATCTGTATCCACACTGTTCTTCATGAATGTATACCCACCATCTGCACCAGCCAAGCTGCCCCTGCAGGGGGGTTGAGCAAACAGAATATTTATGTGTAGAGTACAATTTGAGTCTTGGTCTCCCCAAACTGCCCACATTACTGCTAGTCCACCCTGATGGTTATCAGATGGATCCAAACTTCCAAAGACAAATATCATATGATCCAAAGCCTCCCAATATCAATGACCTCCATCAATCCTCTGGCTTTGGTCCAAGACATCTCTGTATGGGCACGCAAGGCTGCACTTTTGAAATTCCATTATGCTGCTGGAAAAATAAACCCTGAAAACAAGTCTCTTCTTGATATGAAATGGCTTTCCAGTGTATTGTGACAATTTTTTTGTCGTCTGATTCTTGTCTAGCTGGTTGTCCAAAGCTTTTTTTTTTTAATACAGTGTGGAATATAGCTGTTTCTTTTGTGGTTGTAAACCAAATAGAAAATGTAGTCTGCAGAACAATACGTCATGGAGTTGTGAGAGCTTTCGCGCATTCTCCTCCTATAGAACATAGCCTACAGCCCTACAGCCCTACAGCCCTACAGCCCTACAGCCCTAACCATATCAGGTTAGTCCAGATTGTATAGGGACAAGCTCAAACTGAAATGGTGAACCAATACATTATGCTCCACGAGCAAAAAACATTTTCCTTAATGGTCTTTTCCAGCAATGCTTACGCAAGAAAAACAATTCTCAATCCTCTACTTCATTACATCACAAGGCCTGAGTAATGTTCCTATGCACTTGTTAGCATGACCCACTGGTATGTTTGTTTCGAGAAGAACGTACCACTTTTGTGTTCAGCACCTTTTCCACTTGTCAAAATGGTGCATTTAGCTGGGAGTGTGTACGGAGTAGGAATGAGCAGAGGGCTAAACGTGTAGGACTGGCGGAGACAAGAAAAGGGAGTCGAGAAGCTAGCAAGCTAGTGATGAAAACGCCAGCTTAGCCAGGGGTCACTGTCTCGCTCCAGCTGTAGGCCGTCCCCATAACCAGTCAGTCAAAACCACTAGCTTTTTAATCTTCGATGTTGCTGTCACTTTCTCTCAGCTCTTGACAAGCTACAGTAAATCCCCTTTTCAAACGTAACATGACCCGCCAAGGAGAAAGAAAAACGACTAGCTAGCATGCAATACATTCCATAGTTTTACCTTATGTATCTAAGCCCTATAATACAGACAGATTGAGGGTGTCTGCAGGATCAAGCCCAATGCATTCACACATTTCCACCTGCTGGGCCACCCAAAGGATAACTAGATTTCCCATGGGACTTGAGAATGATCTGTCATTATCTCACAGACTCAAATGAGACCTTCAGACTTCAGAATAGAGAAGGCTCCTCCTCCTATTGATTGGATCCACCACCAATACCATTCAGAGTAGTCGAAGTAGAGTTCCAGAGTGTGTAGGCTTACATGCCATTGCAACAGTGTTACTTACTAAGTCACAAGCAAACTGCAGTTAAAAAAATGTATTACAGCTGAACTTCTTCACTTCTGTCTAAGGTGTGTGCTCATATTACTCACCAGGCCAAATGTACAGTCCCCGTCTCTGTTTTGATGTTGAACTGGGCAAAAAAAAAAAAAAAAAAAAAAGATAAATGAATTAAACAAGTGTCAGAAATGGTTGAAATACTGTGTACATATTTGAACTTTTGGTTTCTAATTTATAAAATATAAGCTTTGGCTCTTGGAGTACTTATTTTATTTTTCCTTTAATGCGTAGCTTTGTGTTTTTATTTTCTATTTCTGTAAAGTGTGTAAATATATCTTTATGATAATAAGTAATATTAAAAAATCGTATTTTAAGAATCCATTGTGTTTTGTCCTCTTTGCTATGGTCCCTCTGAAATGACGCATGTTACTGGATGTTACTACTGACAGCAGTATTGCAGTATTGCAGAGGAAACTGGGCGCGATAATTAGCATATGTACATGAATTATAATTTAATTATAATGTGTGCATGAAATTGTAATATAATTATAATATGTATATTTACATTTGACATTCGAAGGATATTCGCGTCAGCCCTGCCATCAGCTCCTGTGTTTAGCAGTGCTTAGCAGTCTTTAAACTCTGCTATAATAGAGAACCAACTTTGGTCCCAAGGGAAGGCTGTCATAGGCAATGCCAAGTGATAGGACACACACAGCACAAAGAAATACAGCCACATTTCTGTAGGAACGTTATATTAAACCCAAGACCATCAAGTAACACCTTTCCTGTGACAGGCCCCTATAACTTAAACTCCTTATTAAGCATAATGCATATTAATACGGTATAAATGCTGAGTATGGAGATCATGGATAAATTCAGCCATATCCAGCCAATCCAATCAATCATGCAACCTATTGCTACCCCTGGTTCTAAGATTATTATGGACACTCAGCTGCTGGATAAAGGAATCCAGGTAAAGCCATCACAGTTGACGTAGTGAGTCATAACATTTCTCCTTCTCCATGAAAACTTTGCATATTATTCAAGTCGCCTTAGGCTTAATGCTGCACTCTTCTGGCTTATAAAAACCATAACGTCTTGAGACTGGTTTATATGACCACCAGCAAACTATCAGCAAACCCTGCTTTGGTGCTGTCCTGTAATTGACCCTCATGAACCCATATGAATACTATTATCACAATAATAAAGTGTTTTACTTATAGGATTTTCTTTGGTCTCAATTAAAGTGACATCGCTGACTCCAGTGAAGTTGTGTCAATTGACTTGTAACGTAAGTGACTACTTTAACCCTCAAAGTGAACTGTTGTACATAATGAGGAACAATATGTGAAATGTTGGTTTTTTATGGAGTGCCCCTTTAAGTGTCTATCATGGCCTCACCTATCATGAAAGGAGTCTTTGAGAAGACCTCTGATGGGAGTTTGTGGGTGAATAAGTGAAGGGAAACATCTAAAGTTCTGTGTGGGAGCAACTCTCCTTCCACTACGCCTAGTGGGACCACTCTGGGAAGTCTGGTTAGCATGCAGTGTTGACACGTCATGACAGACAGCAGGTAGCCCCTCTGTGTTGTGACACCCCCCAAAAGCTGCCCAAGGTTATGTCATCGGGGTCAGCTGTATAATTGGTCTCGGGTCACTGGGGCGATATGGAGCATGACAATGAGGCTATAGAGTTACAGTGTAGTGCAGGGCAGAGAGCATCGCCAGTGGGGCGTTACAGCCACCCCAGACGGCCCCTTTGAATGGGTCAAGGTTCAGTTCAGAGAGTGGCTCCAGTCTGTTCACTGTCATTGCTGGAATGTGTGTCACTGCTACAGCCTCCCAATCACAGAAGTGGTGAGGGACTAAGAGAAGAGAGGGGGTGAAAGGCGCATCAGCTTCAATCGTGAGAGAAAAACGTCTGAGCAATAGAATATGATGAGCAAGGCACCATGGGTAATGAGTGTCAGATGCTGGCTCCCTTGTGGTTCTCTTAATTATTGACAACATCCCGAGAGCAAGAGAGGGAAGGCAGAGGAATCAACAGTGGAGTGCTCAGCTAGCTATGGAATAGAGAGGAGATAGGTTGCAGGAGGCGGAACATCTGGACTGCTCTTGGCAGTCCAGATGTCCCAGGATCACTTCTTCTGCCACATAAAATGCTTTTACTGCAGTTGACTGGCCACCAACAAAGCCCTCAGAACCACTGACAGACCAAATCATGTATTCTATCCAGTCCAACGCTCTATTTCACTGGAGCTAAGATCTCACTAATTTGTGATCAAGTGGATCTGGCCAGATTGCTCACTGATGGACAGTCTCCGGTTCAAAGCTAAAAAATTCAGAGAGAACTAAAGAGAACACAACACCACAGGAAATGAATTACACAACGGCCTGTGAGTGGTGCCACTTGGATGTGGTGAGGGGTGGTGTGGGGGTTGTGTCTGTGTCTTTTCCGAGGTGAAGAGAAAACACTGCAGATTACAAACAGAGAGCCTGGTGCCAGGTAAGAGGCAGGAACAACAGGCTGTCTAATGCACCTCAGCTGTGTTAACAGCAGCAGCCTCTGCAGCAGGCCACGGATCACTGGATTGGTCATAAAAACAAGGTCAGCTCAAACACTGGACAGCCAGGGAGGGGTAAGGGGAGGGGGTGGGGTAGGGTAGGGTAGGGAGGAGGAGACTGAGAGAGGAGAGAGGGTGACTTTTGGCTCCTTCTGTTGTAATGGTAGACTCAACGATATGACATAATATAAAGCAGGGCGACTTCCTGATTACATACATCATCAACAAAAGAAGTCAAATCTGCCAAGACTGACACAATTTTGTCTTCTTAAGTAGTCCTTCCTTTGAGAATAGCCAATAGTGGCTGTCTTGGCAGAATTTATGATTTATTTAAGCAGGAAGTCGCCTTGCAGTGCATGATGACTTTAGACTGATGAGTCTACTTTTAAGGTGGAGTGCGTAGGAGATAGGAAGAGAGTTTTGGAGCATGACAATGAGGCTATAGAGTTACAGTGCAGTGCAGGGCAGAGAGCATCGCCAGTGGGGCGTTACAGCCACCCCAGACGGCCCCTTTGAATGGGTCAAGGTTCAGTTCAGAGAGTGGCTCCAGTCTGTTCACTGTCATTGCTGGAATGTGTGTCACTGCTACAGCCTCCCAATCACAGAAGTGGTGAGGGACTAAGAGAAGAGAGGGGGTGAAAGGCGCATCAGCTTCAATCGTGAGAGAAAAACGTCTGAGCAATAGAATATGATGAGCAAGGCACCATGGGTAATGAGTGTCAGATGCTGGCTCCCTTGTGGTTCTCTTAATTATTGACAACATCCCGAGAGCAAGAGAGGGAAGGCAGAGGAATCAACAGTGGAGTGCTCAGCTAGCTATGGAATAGAGAGGAGATAGGTTGCAGGAGGCGGAACATCTGGACTGCTCTTGGCAGTCCAGATGTCCCAGGATCACTTCTTCTGCCACATAAAATGCTTTTACTGCAGTTGACTGGCCACCAACAAAGCCCTCAGAACCACTGACAGACCAAATCATGTATTCTATCCAGTCCAACGCTCTATTTCACTGGAGCTAAGATCTCACTAATTTGTGATCAAGTGGATCTGGCCAGATTGCTCACTGATGGACAGTCTCCGGTTCAAAGCTAAAAAATTCAGAGAGAACTAAAGAGAACACAACACCACAGGAAATGAATTACACAACGGCCTGTGAGTGGTGCCACTTGGATGTGGTGAGGGGTGGTGTGGGGGTTGTGTCTGTGTCTTTTCCGAGGTGAAGAGAAAACACTGCAGATTACAAACAGAGAGCCTGGTGCCAGGTAAGAGGCAGGAACAACAGGCTGTCTAATGCACCTCAGCTGTGTTAACAGCAGCAGCCTCTGCAGCAGGCCACGGATCACTGGATTGGTCATAAAAACAAGGTCAGCTCAAACACTGGACAGCCAGGGAGGGGTAAGGGGAGGGGGGTGGGGTAGGGTAGGGTAGGGAGGAAGAGACTGAGAGAGGAGAGAGGGTGACTTTTGGCTCCTTCTGTTGTTAATGGTAGACTCAACGATATGACATAATATAAAGCAGGGCGACTTCCTGATTACATACATCATCAACAAAAGAAGTCAAATCTGCCAAGACTGACACAATTTTGTCTTCTTAAGTAGTCCTTCCTTTGAGAATAGCCAATAGTGGCTGTCTTGGCAGAATTTATGATTTATTTAAGCAGGAAGTCGCCTTGCAGTGCATGATGACTTTAGACTGATGAGTCTACTTTTAAGGTGGAGTGCGTAGGAGATAGGAAGAGAGTTTTTGCACAATCTTTTTTTGACTCATTACATATGCTGCTGCTACTGTTTATTAACTATCCTGTTGCCTAGCCACTTTATTTCTAGTTATATTTATATGTACTTATCTACCTCAATTACCTCATACCCCTGCACATCGACTCAGTACTGGTACCCTGTGTATATATCCAAGTTATCGTACCCGTTGTTTATTTATTATTACTTTCATTATTATGTTTTACTTTTCTATTATTTTTCTGCATTTTTGGGAAGGGCCCGTAAGTAAGCATTTCACTGTTAGTCTACACCTGTTGTTTACGAAGCATGTGAATACAATTTGATTTGATTTGATAAGTTCCTTTGAATTCAGAGAGCACTTCTAAAACGGTAGGGTGAGAATGCCGTGGGGGTGTCGGGTGGTTTTGAACTCATTTCCCTCGTCACTGAGCCAGAACTGTCCTCCAGGATTAAACCGCACACTGTACAGCTCAGCAACATTAGCCCTACATCCCAGACTGGGAACAAAGCAAGTGCAGTGGCCCATAGGCTAATGTATTCAGGGTCATACCTTTCCCTTCATTATATTGTTACACATTTGTGATGCGAGGGGACAGAGAAAGTCACCTTCCCCAGGCCTTGTCTTAAAGCACATTTTGGGGGCATTTGGGGAAATGGACAATTCCTTCCCCCGACTGTTGGTGCCTGTCTCTTTCTGTTTGTCTGTCGGTTGTGGTCAGAATAGCGTGGAAGAGTGGTGTCCAGAGAGGCCCGAGGTTGTTGGGGGACGATGTACACGGTGCTGCAATCTTTATGCTTACATTTCTGGCAGTAAACACAAGTCCCCTAGGGGATCCAGTGACATTGGAAAATGGAGCAAGGCCCTTGGGCTGTGCTGTCACGTTTAAAATAACTTTTTATAGAGGTGTTTTCTATTGTTGTTGTTGGGAGTCTTGTAAGATTAACACTTCTTGGTTTTCAAAACTTTGTTTTTAGCAGGATGACACAAACAACATTTGAGGTGAGACAAGATCAAATTTTGAGGTGTCCATTTGTCCTTGAGCTCCATGAAGCAGGCCTATTTATACACCCCAGAGGCAGCCCATGCACAAACCAACGAAGAAGATGGGAGGAAGTCAGATCGCTAGGGTGTCACTCGCAAAGCGAAGCTTATCAGATAGAAAGACTGTTGATGAATAGCCTACACCACTATCTCCCCCACCCGCCCAACCCCAAAACAACAATTAAAGAAACGATTTGCTTCTGATCAGGGGTAGCCTTGCTGTATTATCTTGTTAGGGCCAGCTAACAGGCCACGTCTGGAAGGCCCGCTATGGGGATGCTAACTACCCGGACGCTACAGACAGACAGGAAACAAATAGGCAGGTAGAGAGAGAGACAGACAACATGAATCACTAGCCTCCAGTTGTTCCCCTAATCTCTCAAGTGGGAAATTCTTATCCTTTCTCCTCCTATAAAGGGTTTGAATGGGCATTTTTGTTCAAGCCCACTGGAGTTTGCAATATTTTGGGAGCTTGTTTGACCAAAAATAGGAAGTGAAGTTGTCAGGGCATGACGAGGCAGCGAACTGTCCCTGTTCCCGCTTTGATGTTTCTTTGTCCTTTTTAACTGCCAACAGTGCAAATTCACTGCAAGGGCAGATCTAATGGAGTTTTATGTGCAGCTTCATGCAGAAATTCTGGAACAATGACAATTGAAAGAACAAAGCACAACAGAGGGAGAGAGGCAAGGTGGTGGCCTAATAGATGTCAGCACAGTGATCTTAAAACAATCCCTGAATAGGCTCCTTGAGCCCAGGAGAGGAGAAGTTGAGCTTTTAAATCTCAATAGTGCTCCCCCACAATGACAACATTACCTCAAGCTGCTGGAGTGCATTGGGTTACTTGAAAAGTTGTGTAGTAGTAGCTACTTGAAAAATCTTGTCTCTGGAGCTTAATTCATTCGATGAGACAGAAACAGGTTGCCTTAGTGAATACTGTGTGGATCATAAATGCATTAGCTTGGGGATGAAGACATTACTAAGTGAAGCAGCACGTATTTGGGCGATGTCCAGACAGCTCTAATCCGCCAGCATGGATTAGATGAACCCTATTAAAACTATAATAGCAAATTTCCCTAAATCACTGCCAAAGCAGTCCTCTTTAACAATCTTTTGAAGATGTGCACTAAGACCCTGTTAACTGCCAGGCTGTTCCTGATGTCTTAATAATGCAGGTCAACTCTCAGGCTTCACAAACCAGCTGCAGAGAGAAGAGATAGAGGGAACAAGAACACAAGAAGGAGAGAGAGGGAGAGAGGGAGCTAATAGCAGAGAGAGAGGGGTTGAGCGAGAAGGTGAGCGTGAGGTGCAGAGAGAGGGGAAGCGAGAGGTGGAGAGAGAGGGGAAGCGAGAGGTGGAGAGAGAGGGAAAGCGAGAGGTGGAGAGAGAGGGGAAGCGAGAAGTGGAGAGAGGGGAAGCGAGAGTTGGAGAGAGGGGAAGTGAGAGTTGGAGAGAGAGGGGAAAGGAGAGTGAGGGGTGGAGAGAGATGGGAAGTGAGAGGTGGAGAGAGGGGGAGCGAGAGTGAAAACGAGAGGGGGAGAGAGGGAGAGAGAGCTAAGAGCAGAAAGGGGGAGATAGAGGGGGAGAGATAAGGAGAGAGAGGGGTAGATAGTGAGCTAAGAGCAAAGAGAGTTGGGAGGAAAGAATATCATGCCAATAAAGCAGTTTGAATTTAATTTGAATCTAACTGAGTGAGAATGAGAGAGAAGGAGCAAGTAAAAATATGGAGTGGGCCCAGAAACCAGCCGGTTCACTCCTCATTCTATTGCTTCTCTCTCTCTCTCTCTCTCTCTCTCTCTCTCTCTCTCTCTCTCTCTCTCTCTCTCTCTCTCTCTCTCTCTCTCTCTCTTTCTCTCTTATCTGTTAGCACAGCCAGCTGAGCAGCACACAGGCAGACATAGAATTTTCATGCCCAGCCAAGCTTTCCTGGCAGCTTTCCCCCACTAAGGAGAAGACTGTAGACCCATCTACACCTCAGTACTAAGCCAATGCTGCAAGCATCAACATCAGTCAGGAAGCAGCAGTGGCAGGCGCATCGTTTATCGGCCAGATGTCTCAGTGGTCTGGTCTGAGCCACTGATTGCCTTGGAAATGGCAAACAACTCCTCTAATCAGGCCAAGCTGAATTGTACTGCGCTGTACTGTACTTCTCTTAATAATATTCCAGTTCCAGCAACTATGGTGCATGTGTAACCAGGCCAGAACAATACAATTTCGCTTGGCTCTAGTATGGAAACGGTATTAGACAGCCACTATGTGTGTACTGCATTACACTGTATACAAGAGTGAAAATATGAACCATATGCAAATAAAGAGAATTGTCCTTTCCCCCACAATCCCACTGGAGAACAATCTGCATTTTCTAATCTGCATTTTCTACCTTTATGTCTTTAATTCATAAAAAATATATATATGGTAATAGCAGGCAGGCTACTAACTGTGACTGGTTTGGGAGGTGATGTATGAAGTTGGAGTCCCTGCGGTAAATCAAAGTGGTGTCTTACCTGTTAATTATTTTTTCTGAATTGTTTATCAAACCCAAACCCTGAATACCTTCCTTTCCTCCTCCACTCTAGGTGTGTGTGATGTGAGCGCAGGGTTCGTAAACACAGAAGGGAGGAATATACACAGCAGACTACGCAGAAGACACGCTTGGCTTGCTAAGGGCTAGCTTAGGCAACTCGCTCGTTATCTCTCCCAGAACCATCTTCTTGACCCTTACCAGTCAGGCTTCAAGACAGGTCACTCAACCGACACTGCTCTTCTCTGTGTCACAAAGGCTCTCAGCACTGCCAAAGCTGACTCTCTCACCTCTGTTCTCATCCTCCTAGAACTATCCTCTGCCTGCGACACAATGAACCATCAGATCCTCCTCTCCACCCTCTCAGGGGCTGGGTGGCTCAGGCTCTGGACACTCTTGGATTGCATCCTACCTGGCAGGCCGCTCCTACCAAGTGACGTGGAGAGCATCTGTGTCTGCACCAAGTACTCTCACTACTGGTGTCCCCCCTGGGCTCGGTTATTGGCCCTCTCCTCTTCACAAGCCAGTCAAAACTCACATCCACAAGACCATGGTGCTTGCTTTCAGGCTATGCTCAAACCCTACCCCCCAACCCGAGCACTCTGTCCTGCCACCTCTGATCTCTTGGCCTTCTCACCCCTATGGGAGGGCAGCTCCCGCTCAGCCCAGTCCAAGCTCTTCTTTGTCCTGGCACCCAAATGGTGGAACCAACTTCCCTAAAGCTAGGACAGCAGAGTCCCTGGCCCCCCCAGAAAAACATTCCTGAACCAATACTTGCACTTGACTCCCCACACACTGTGGAGGTACATCCTGGGATAATAGTCTCATTATCAGAGGCATAGTTTCAACACAACCAAGTTAGCCTGGCTGGTGAGTTGAGCCAAGCCCCTGAGTTCTCAGAGTTTGCAGTGTTCCTGGAGAATGGACCGGTCCACCGCGGGGCAGGCAGCTGCTGCCAAGGCCACAGAACAGGCGTGCTGTCGGGCAATGGACCAGCCCAAATCTAGCCAATCACAGCTCAGAATGACACAGAGGAATTATCAAAATGTACACACATAGAGATCAGGGTAGCACTGCAGAGGGGCTATTTGGCAGGTTAGCTGGACCTGTTCTCCAAAGGTCATGTGTGTGTTAACAATCACGTAAAAAGTGGAGAAAACGACAACATGATCACAAACATAATCTAGAATTGTATTGGAAATCATTACAATGTCATTACCATTACAATGTAATTCAATATTTTATGTATCTATCTGTTTGTGTTCAGCATTGTCTATGACAGTTTGGGAAGTCAATATTGACAAGCCTAATATTCTGGAGTTAACAATTCACAGCTGTAAACTTGGCTATAGTAATAGTCACACACTTACCAAGATATGAATAATGTTCATCATGCTGCAGTTGTATCCATTCAAAGCACTTCAACTCAATAGCCTCACAGTATATGGTGAGAAAATGTCCAAGGTTTTGAAAATTAACAGCCAACTCACTTTACTCTCTTTGCCCAGGAACGTTTATCCACATGGGGGCCATCTCCTCAACAGCTCTTTCAGTTGTGTAAACATAACGTCTGGTACATTAACAGCCTGAACTATTGTAAATGTAATCTCATTCCAAGGGGGCCACACTGTAAAAACCAGGCCAGACACTTTAACAATTCCCAAGCACGTTTGGCTCTGGCTCAAACCCTGACATAAACAAAACAGCTGATCAGAAAGCTCCAGAGACACATACAGTCCACAGCTTAGTGGATATATTCCCTTCACATTATTCCTGTATATAGTAGAAGGATTTGTTACATTTACTACCACAATGATTAAAATAGAGCTTAAAAAATGGTGTGTGTATGTTTTGTTAATGAGATTAGCTATGTGGTCCCAGTAAGCTGTAAGCAGTAAGGACCTCACAACAGTGGCTCTAGTCTCGCTGGCTACTCTCCATGGACTTTGCCATGTGCCAACAACACAATTCAAAAGGCAACAAGGACAGAAACACAAACAAACCCAAATGCCCCGTGAATTAGTCTTGGTCAACATCTGCTGGACAACAATGCTGCTCTATGCCTGGCTGGCGTATCTGACACGTTATTAACCCATTCGTTACACTTCATTTACAGTCGGGTAAACAGGCAAAAGCTTAAGGTGGCCACAACAGAAAGCCTAAGATAGAGATCTGCTGTTGTTCATGACCACTATTAAGGGTCATTCCCAGACTCATTTTGTGGACCTCAGGAAGACTAAATCAAATCAAATCCATTTTTATTTGTCACATGCGCGGAAAACATCAGAAGCAGACGTGAACACGAAATGCTTACTTACGAGCCCGTTCCCAACAATGCAGTTAAAAAGTGCCAAAACATTTGCTAAATAATAAAAGGAATTAGTAATACAATAAAATAACAATAACGAGGCTATATACAAGGAGTACCGGTACTGAGTCAATGTGCAGGGGTATGAGGTAGTTGAGGTAATTGACGTAATATGTACATGTAGGTAGGGGTGACTAAGGAATCAGGCTGGACAATAAACAGAGTAACAGCATGTGTGAAAGAGTGTCTACATATGAGTGTGTACGGCATCAACGTGCAGGTGTGCAGGTGTGTGTGTGTGTGTGTGTGTGTGTGTGTGTGTGTGTGTGTGTGTGTGTGTGTGTGTGTGTGTGTGTGTGTGTGTGTGTGTGTGTGTGTGTGTGTGTGTGTGTGTGTGTGTGTGTGTGTGTGTGTGTGTGTGTGAGCATATGTAGTGTGTGTGTGTCAGTGGAGGATCCTCAGAGGAGGAAGGGATGGTCCATCCTCCTCAGGGAATTTCATTTTTTTTAAATGTGAAACATCACAAAAGTTATCCTTTTTAGATAAAACTACACTATACTAAATACATTTACGTCATCAAATCTGTAGGGTAGCACAATGGTGTATCCGGGGAACAGCTAGTTTCCGTCCTTCTCTGGTTACATTGACTTCAATACAAAAGCTTGGAGACTCACACCCTTCCACAGACATACACAGTAATTATGACAACTTCCGGAGGACGTTAGCTAGCTGGATATGGCTATCCAAAACTGGAACTCTTCCAAGTCAAGGTAAGCTTTTGGTTTTATTAATTTATTGCCAGTGTAACTGCAAAACTGCTTCATTAACTATACACTTTACTGATTGATTGTTGCATGTTTACTAACATGTTAGTTCTAGTAGCTATGTTGACTGTGACATTAGTTAATATGGTGACAACAATGTAGGCTGTGTGTAGTGGTTATAATATGAAGGTTCAGCATCGAAGGGTTTTTTCACCTGGTCACAGTCAAGCGAAGGGAAAAGGTAAGAGGAGGAGAGCGCAAAGATGTGAGAAGGAATTATACAATGTGCAAAGTGATTGTGCTGTTTGTATGTGGCTGCTATGAAAGTGAACTGTGTTTGTGTGTGATCAGGAGTGTATCCATTCTGCCAATTCAGTTGAAAAAAAATTCCTTAAGACGGAAGCAAATTAAACAAAAGAGGGATAAACAGACCTGAATTTGTCCAATAGAAACTCTTGTTTGCAACTGTTGGACTAATGATTACACCCTAGATCAGTTAGATGCAGGCAAGGGTGTACAAGTCAATATTGAATGTGTCACTGGCTGTCACCCTGTCTGTCACTCAAATTTTTCTCTAGACCTGTGAACCTGCGTTGTATACTTTCATTCGTAGGCTAGGTTGTCACAACCTCATGATGGGTATAGGAAAAATGTGAGCATCATGTAGTAGCCTAAACCTATCTATAGTTGAAGTCGGAAGTTTACATACACTTAGGTTGGAGACATTAAAACTAATTTTTCAACCACTCTACAAATGTCTTGTTAACAAACTAAAGTTTTGGCAAGTCGGTTAGGACATCTACTTTGTGCATGACACAAGTAATTTTTCCATCAATTGTTTACAGACAGATTATTTCACTTATAGCTCACTATATCACAATTCCAGTGGGTCAGAAGATTGCATATACTAAGTTGACTGCATTTAAAAGGCTTGCAAAATTCCAGAAAGTGATGTCATGGCTTTAGAAGCTTCTGATAGGCTAAATTACATAATTTGAGTCAATTGGAGGAGTACCTGTGGATGTATTTCAAGGCCTACCTTCAAACCCAGTGCCTCTTTGCTTGACATCATGGGAAAATCAAAAGAAATCAGCCAAGACCTCAGAAAAAAAATTGTACACCTCCACAAGTCTGGTTCATCATTGGGAGCAATTTCCAAATACCTGAAGGTACCACGTTCATCTTTACAAACAATAGAACGCAAGTATAAACACCATGGGACCACACAGCCGTCATACCACTCAGGAAGAAGACGGGTTCTGTCTCCTAGAGATGAACGTACTTTGGTGCGAAAAGTGCAAATCAATCCCAGAACAACAGCAAAGGACCTTGTGAAGATGCTGAAGGAAACAGGTACAAAAGTACCTATATCCACAGTAAAACGAGTCCTATATCGACATAACCTGAAAGGCTGCTCAGCAAGGGTGCTTTGCTGCAGGAGGGACTGGTGCACTTCACAAAACAGATGGCAACTTTTGATCCAAGTTAAACAATTTAAAGGCAATGCTACCAAACACTAATTGAGTGAATGTAAACTTCTGAGCCACTGGGAATGTTACTCTCGTCAGATGAGACGAAAGTTGAGCTTTTTGGCCATCAAGGAAAATACTTTGTCTGGATCAAACCCAACACCTCTCATCTCCCCGAGAACACCATCCCCATGGGATGTTTTTCATCGGCAGGGACTGGGAAACTGGTCAGAATTGAAGGAATGATGGATTGCGCTAAATACAGGGAAAATATTGAGGGAAACCTGTTTCAGTCTTGAGACTGGGACGGAGCTTCACCTTCCAGCAGGACAATGACCCTAAGCATACTGCTAAAGCAACACTTGAGTGGTTTAAGGGGAAACATTTACATGTCTTGGAATGGACTAGTCAAAGCCCAGACCTCAATCCAATTTAGAATCTGTGGTATGACTTAAAGATTGCTGTACACCAACGGAACCCATCCAACTTGAAGGAGCTGGAGCAGTTTTGCCTTGAAGAATGGACAAAAATCCCAGTGTCAAGATGTGCCAAGCTTAGGGAGACATACCCCTAGAGATGTGCAGCTGTAAAATAGGAAAATTGCCAAGGGGGTGAATATTTTTGCAAGCCACTGTACCCCACATATTGCCTTACATTATGTGCATGTCTTGTTGGTTGTGCAACAATGTGCAGCAACAATACATGTGTGGGTGCTCATGTGGCTACTTCAGCTCTCCATGCAGAACACTGGGTCTGCACACAGGCACGCAGGGTGTCTTCCTTCCTATCTGTAATACATTGTGTTTTTGTATACTCCCTGTAGACCCAGACAGGATAGGGAGCCTGATGTTTATGCAGTTGCCATGGCAAGGGCTGTCCTTTGGAGAAGAGAAAGGGAGGTGTCGCACGATCCACATCATCCTTTCAGGGATATCAGACAAGCTTGGGTGTCAACCACAGAAATACCATCTCTCCTCTCTGTAGTTTACTGGGTGAGTGCGGTGGTGAGAGAGAAGCGAAGCGAAGAGAGAAGTCATGTGTCACATCATTCCAGAGAGAATTCATTTTTTGCATTCATTATAGTGATAGCTGCTGAACTCACTGAAATACAAATATTCCCATTATTATGGAACTGGTCCCACTGTAACAAATGTGATATGAAATCCATATTTTTAGCTCCTTATTTGTTTGCATTTTGAAGGTCAAAATCTTCCTTGCTTTCATTACAGATTGTATTCCCTGCAAGACAACATGAATATAATGTATGCCAAAGAATAAGCTTTCTCATACTGTACAGAGATATCTTTGATGAAAATCTGCTCCAGAGCGCTCAGGACCTCACACTGGGGCGAAGATTCACCTTCCAAGAGGACAACGACCCTAAGCACACAGCCAAGACAATGCAGGAGTGGCTTCAGGACAGGTCTCTGAATGTCCTTGAGTGTCCTGGCCAGAGCCTGGACTTGAACCCGATCGAATATCTCTGGAGAGACCTGAAAATAGCTGTGCAGCAACGCTCCCCATCCAACCTGACAGAGCTTGAGAGGATCAGTAGAGAAGAATGGGAGAAACTCCCCAAATACAGGTGTGCCAAGTTTGTAGCGTCATATCCAAGAAGACTCGAGACTGTAATAGCTGCCAAAGTTGCTTCAATTAAGTACTGAGTAAAGGGTCTGAATACTTATGTAAATGTGATAGTTTTTTTATTTGTAATAAATTAGGGGAAAGAATGTTTAAATCAATTTTAGAATAAGGCTATAACGTAACAAAATGTGTTAAAAGTCAAGGGATCTGAATACTTTCCGAAGCACTGTATATTCTTAGACATTCAACAGTACTTTACAAGGTCGCTTTTATTAAAGGCCATGCAATTGGTCTAATTATCAATTAACAGATTTAATGCTCTCTGGCTTAAATTAATCTGCAATACATATGGCAAGTGTTTGTGTACACATGGGATTTTGACTGTTGCCAATAAAGAAAGAATTGAGTCTCCCACACTAAGTAATTCCCCTTAAAGGTCCAATGCATTAATCTTTACTGTCCTTTCAATAGTACAACAACATTTATTTTTGGATACGCACATGAAACCGATTAAAAACATTTTAAAAAGCTCTCAATAACATTCCCATTCCGCCAAAGGGGCTTGGCAAGAGTAGAATCAAATGTACACCTTGACATGTCGTGTTTGGTGTAGGCCCATAAAGTCAAGGGGTTGAAACTCTCCAAAATATGCTCCTTAATTCGTGGTGCACATTTGGCACTGCCTCTCGGCTCTGTTTCTCTGCACATTTATCTTCATCTCTGGCTGGCTGCTGAGTTGGGCCTGGCCGCCAGCTCCTCTCTTCTTGTTTGATGATTAAATACATTTTGATTTGACGAACTAGCTGTGTTGTAAACTTCCTGTGCGGTTGCAACTAGTCAGGTCTGTGTTCGTTCTCCACCTCCGCTCCCCAAAGGCCTTCTGGGAACGGCTATATTATCCCTGCAAATTAGCCAGGTTAACCCCGCCTCTGCTCTGGCTCCACTCTTTTTTAACCCCTCATTTTTCACTGTGTCTAGACTCTGAACCTGGGGATCTGGTTGTCTCGGACACCCTGCTCCCCATCCCCCTGCCCAGGGAGATTCTTCTAGCTAGCCCCAGTGAATATTAAACAGCAGTGACTGCAGGAATGCTAGCCTGCTGAATTGGCAGCAGATGTTGTTGGAGTGGGTTAAAGGGCAATTCCACCACTTTTCAACCTCATGTTCATTATCTCCAACAAAATATCAGTGTCTACACATATGAAAACTGTGCGTTTCTATTATCTGTGGTTAAAAAGATAAGAATTTATTTATTTATTATTTATTTATTTTTCACCTTTATTTAGGTAGGTAGGCAAATTTACAATTGCGACCTGGCCAAGATAAAGCATAAAGAAGAAATGTCCTAAAACTGATTTTCTGTGATATCATAGGGTAGGATTACAAAACAAACAAAAAGTGATTTTCAAAACCTCCTGCTCCCCCCCATCACTGTGAATGAATGTCATAGTGTTTGAAAACCACTGTTTTTAAATGTTTTAATTTTTGATGATGTCATCAGGTTGAACTTTATAACTTTGGCCTCCCGAGTGGCGCAGTGGTCTAAGGCACTGCATCGCATGCAGTGCTAAAGGTATTACTACAGACACGGGTTCATTTCCTGGGCTGTGCCACAACCGGCCGTGGCCGGGAGTCCCATAGGACGGTGCACAATTAGCCCAGCGTCATCCAGGTTAGGGAAGGGTTTGGCCGATGGAGCTTTACTCAGCTCATCTCGCTCTAGCAACTCCTTGTGGCGGGCCAGGTGCCTGCAGGCTGGCCCCGGCTGCCAGTGACACATCGGTGCGGCTGGCTTCCGGGTTAATGGTAAGGAGCGCAGTTAGGTGGGTCATGTTTCAGAGGACGCATGACTCCACCTTGGCCTCTCCTGAGCCCGTTAGAGAGTTGCAGTGATGAGAAAAGATTGAAAAGGTGGGAAAAATACAACTATTTTCATGCCGTTTTCACATATGTAGACCCTGGTATTGCGCTGGAGATAATGAAAATGAGGTTGAAAAGTGTTTTATCTTCAAATTGAGCTGTAAAACATGGCATAGCAGACTACTCTTCTGGTGGAATCTCCACGAAGTTGAGGGTGCGGCGATGTGGCCCCAGTGACTTTGCTGAGGTTCACTGGTGGCTAAACACACCACCAGGTATTTAATGGTCACTAATGAGGGGTCTTCCGGAAACAAGCTCCGAAATGAGAGACTCCTTAAAAGTCTGAATACAATGGGGATTGAGTCTACGTAGAGCACTTGCGCCTTGCCCTGCCCCCGTTGTAGGCGATGGAGGAAAAACAATTCAGAGATGAATTGGTGGATAACCTTCTTACAGGCATGATGTAGTATCAATGTGCTCCATATGTTAACCCCCTTTATGTAAGACCAAAGCTTTCATCCAGATAATCAAAGACAGGACGGTTTTGTCTGCACTGTTTGCATATTTTCGGCTCAGATGTCTTACATCAGGTAACTGGCAGTGCCATTTGGGACTAGATCGGCACCAACATGTATAATGTGATCACAAAACTACATGGGATTCAAGTCGAAACAAATGGAAAATACAAGTTACCTGCTTGGTCTGTCAATGCTGAGAGGAACTAGACCTAGGTGTCTGGGGCAAGATGAATGACTGGCGCTCCAAGAAAATGATTTCGTAGTTTGTTCCAAATGCTAAAAACCAGCCATACCTCCAGGCTATGGCTACCTAGCTACATAAACTGTGACATGTGTTATTCTTTGAGTTCAAGCCTAAATGATGATAGTCTGGACTTCTGATGTTCTGGCTCCATGTCTTATGAGGCGGATGAAGAGGAATTGACAAATTACTGAAATTAAAGGTAAATGAGTGTAAATCATAAAGATACTGTATGTTGAAACGGATTCTTAAAAACAATGAACCTCCTTCATTCCATCGGAATACAGGTAAACCACAGCAGCCTAAGCTTGGATATCCACTGCAAAGGCATGGTACAACGACATTTAGGTCGAAAGTAAGACTCAACATGGGGTACTCATTGTTCAACTCCAGTGAAGCCATGATTAGAGCTGGGCTATATGAACAAAAATCCATATCGCGATGAATTACCTGAATTGATGCACTAACAATAAATAGATCGACAACTTTATAACAATGTTTCACCAGTTTTTTTATTATCCTTTAAACTAATAATACTTCTTTGATGGTTGTAGCCATCAATTGTCCCATTAACAATCACCCATATTAGCAAACTTATTTCATTTCAAACTTCACATTTTTCTAGTATAGGCTACTTATCGTAATGAACGATATCAGCAAAATGCCTGCGATAAGTGATCGGTATGGTGGGTGTCGATCATTTTCGGATTATCATCCCAGCTCTAGCCATGATCCTTTCAGGCCATCTGCCAAGAGTCCAATAAGGATAATGGATAGATCTGTGTAAGCCCTGGACTGACAGTAAAGTCCCTATGCTGAAAACGATGCAAACACGCTGTAATGCAAATGAAAGCCACAGCAAATCCTGCCCGTTTACATGTGTTACCTTCTGAAGTTGATTAAGTGAACACTTGAGGAAAAAAAGGGCAACTTTTTACCAGCTTGGATCAAGAGACTCTCTTAGCAGAGATGTTGGGAAATCAAATGAAAAAAATACAGAAATGCCACTTTTTATAAATAGATCAGAGGCAACATTATCATCACAAGGATAATTTCCATAAAAAATAAACACTGTGTCTATAAAAGGTCCTACTATTAATGAGGAAGTAACCAGGGTCTCAAAACAGCAAAATACATAAGATTCAAACACGGAACACTAATGAGTGGTAGTGTAACATTCTCTCAGTTATACACACCAAATGGGGACTGAAGATACGAGGGGCCAAAAAACACAAGGGGTTGTGGAAGGGGGGCACATTCCCTTATCGTGACAATGCTGGAGTTATGGTATTTTCTTATGGACTCTGGGACTATGTGCTGTTAAGATGACCCCTATAAAGAGAGAGGGATGCCCACTTTGTTCTCCCCTGGGGCCTGCCAGTCGTGCCCCCCAGCGG
Source organism: Oncorhynchus tshawytscha (assembly GCF_018296145.1). Lineage (NCBI taxonomy): Eukaryota > Metazoa > Chordata > Actinopteri > Salmoniformes > Salmonidae > Oncorhynchus > Oncorhynchus tshawytscha. Next base: position 20,120,080 of record NC_056449.1, read on the forward strand.
AAAGGGGCCCCATCATTTATTATTGGTTCCACTCTTGTTAAGGAAATACTTTCTCAATAGCCCTCTGGGCTTGTATATTTGTACGGCCTTTATTTTCTTCCTTGATTCAACCCACCTTTTCATCTATGTATTTGCTGTATAAACACCAGCTCAGTCCTCAGCTTCCACCCAGGGTTGAAAAACATTTTAAAAATGACTTTTCTTCCCATTGAAGACATTGTTTATTTGCCCTGGCGATCTGGTTGGGATAAGAGTATTTTGGGGGTACCTATGAGTAGGCGAGAGCTGAATTGAAGCATACAAGCTGACCTGGTTACCATTACATAACAGGCAGTGCAACATAACAGCCAATAAAACATCACAGGCAGTACAACAGAAAAGGCCGTACAACATGTTGTACTGCCTGTTACATTGTACTGCCCGTTATGTTCTGTGTACTGCCTGTTCTGTTATACAGCCTGTTATGTTGTAATGCCTCATATGCTGTGTTTTATTGCCTGTTACGTTGTACTGAATATTGTTTTACCGCCTGTAATGTTGTACTGCCTGTAATGTTATACTGCCTGTTATGTTGTACTGCCTGTTATGTTATACTGCCTGTTATGTTATGTTGTACTGCGTGTTATGTTATGTTGTGCTGCCTGTTCTGTTGTACTGCCAGTTATGCTCTGTTATACTGACTGTTATGTTGTACTGCCTGTTAAATTGTACTGCCTGTTATGTTGTGTTGTACTGGCTGTAATGTTATGTTGTACTGCCTGTTATGCTGTGCTGCCTGTTATGTTGTACTGCCTGTTATGTTGTACTGACTGTAATGTTGTACTGCCTGTTATGTTATATTTTGTTGCCTGTTATGTTATACGGCCTGTTATGTTATGTTGTATTGCCTGTTATGTTATGTTGTACTGCCTTTTATGTTATGTTGTACTGCCTGTTATGTTATGTTGTACTGCCTGTTATGTTGTGCTGCCTGTTATGTTGTACTGCCTGTTATGTTGTACTGACTGTAATGTTGTACTGCCTGTTATGTTATGTTGTGTTGCCTGTTATGTTATTTTGTTCTGCCTTTTATGGTCTGTTGTACTGTCTGTTATGTTGTACTGCCTGTTATGTTGTACTGCCTGTTACATTGTACAGCCTGTTATATTCTGTTATACTGCCTGTTATGTTGTGTTGTACTGCCTGTTACATTGTACAGCCTGTTATATTCTGTTGTACTGCCTGTTATGTTGTGTTGCACTGCCTATAACTGGGAATATGAGCTGTGTCGTGTCTTTGGCTATGCCGGATTAAGTGATATGATATTCTATTCTATAAAATAATTTCTCTGTAATTAATATTACCTGATTAGGCTAATCAGGTAAATGTAATTAACTAGAAAGTCAGGGGGACCACGAAATAATGTTTTTGGAGCTGTGATCTTCAGAATAAACTCTTAAAGACCTAGTAATCTTTTACATCAATAGCAGTCAATATGTAATCGTCACCTTATTTAGTCTCATCTGAAAGTTGTAAATTCTTGGTTATCTTCACGAACCCTCGCTAACTGGTTGAATCAGCAATACAAAATGTAATTATTTATTTACTAAATACCTAAATAATCACACAGGTTTACATCTACACAGAATGGATCATACATTGATTACAAATTATGTCATAAAGGAAAACGTCCCTTGCAGACGGAACAGATATGACAGCTATTTACACAAAGAAGGGGGATTGGGTTTTAGTGAAAGAGCGGGAAGACTGATGAGCAAAAAGGTTTTGTGTCTCTATCGAGACATAGGCAGCTATGCTATCGTCAATACAGTATCTTATGTATTCTAAATAACCGCCCATTTGAAAAAGGAAAATGCAATAATTATTTACTCTGAGCTGCGCTTTGGTAGATTGGTCGTAGATAGGAGCATGGATCTCTGGTCCTCTGAAGAATGTCTAGTGGTGAACTTGGGCGTGGTAGAATGGATACTCTGGCACATAGCCTGTAGCTTCACGGTTTGTTTTATAGTGTTTATTGTTTTGTTCGGCGTCTTTTCTAAATAAAAGAATATGTACGCTCACCACCCTGCACCTTGGTCCAGTTCCTTCAACAGCCGTGACACAACGCATATTTTCAACTGGTTGGATTACTGAAATATGGTTCCGTTGTAATGCAACAAAATAGGAAAAATGCCAAGGGGGATGAATACTTTTGCAAGGCACTGTATTGAATATAGGCTTGTCTCCCACATGAATCTTCTCCTCATGCCAGACTGGGTTCAAGTGCCTTCTGTTTCATTTATCTGTATATGTTATGTGTGTACGTACTATTATGTATACATTTTTACCTTACATTTTTTTCACTCTTTATACGATGGAACAGTGGAAGAAGAATTGTCACTGAATTACCACAGTGAATTATTGTAATGTTTGTTTATGTCAATTCATCCCATAAGGGATGGGTTGCCAATTGGCGATTTGACATGAAAATAAAATCATATTAATTACCATTGCAAAAAACATTTCATGTTTAGCACACAGGGTAGTGACCTAAAGTTTAAAGTGGAACTGACAGCATTTTAACTGCTTTTTAACTACTTTTTAATGATATGATATCAGTCAAAAATATCAAATTCCTTTATAAAAGGTTTTTAAAATACATTCCATGACATACACTAAGGCATTGTTGGCGGACAGGATTGGGTAGGTTCATTTCTAATTGTATTCCGTTACTGGTACTACGTAGTTACCGCTCCAAAATTGTAATCAGTAACGTAACTTTTGGATTACCCAAACTCAGTAACGTAATTTGATTACATTCCGTTACTTTTAAATTACTTTCCCCTTAAGAGGCATTAGAAGAAGACAAAAATGTATGTTACCAATTGAATGACATCTATTACAGGATAAATCAATCTTAAAGTTTACATAACTGGCCATATATGAATGTTACATTTTACTGGTTGGTGATATAGGCTTCTTCTAACCCACCGCTTTCTACTACTTATAATAATATGATTAAATTATATCTTTACATTAAAAAACAAAGTTGATCAGAATTCCAGTAATTCCAATAAATGTTATGCCCCTTGATCTTCAAGAATATAACTTGGAAATATGGAAATATAGATTAGCCAAATTGTTTAACCTGAGAATGACTGCAAAATTAAGGACTTATTAGCCAGCCCTACTCTGTTGTTTATGATTTTGTTGTCATGGAGGACTGATTGAGCTCACTGATTTGAGTTGAAAAATAAATACTGTACTCATGGAATGGCATGCTTTGAGCACTACTGAAATATGCTACTCAAATCAAATCACGAGCCCCAACAAACAATACAGTTCGATTAACGGATAAGAATAAGAGATACAAGTAGCAAGTAATTAAAAAGTACCAATAAAATAACAATAGTGAGACTATATACAGGGAGGTATCGATACAGAGTCAATGTGTGGGGGCACCGGTTAGCAGTCCGAGACCGAGCAGTTGCCATACCAGACAGTGATTCTACCAGTCAGGATGCTCTCAATGGTGCAGCTGTAGAACCTTTTGAGGATCTGAGGACCAATGCCAAATCTTTTCAGTCTCCTGGGGGGAATAGGTTTTGTCATGCCCTCTTCATGACTGTCTAGGTGTGCTTGGACCATGTTAGTTTGTTGGTGATGTGGACACCAAGGAACTTGAAGCTCTCAACCTGCTCCACTGCAGCCACGTCGATGATAATTGGGGCGCGCACGGTCCTCTTTTTCCTGTAGTCCACAATCATCTCCTTCGTCTTGATCACGTTGAGGGAGAGGTTGTTGTCCTGGCACCACACGCCCTGGTCTCTGAACGCCTCCCTATAGGCTGTCTCGTCATTGTCAGTGGTCAGGCCTACCACTGATGTGCCATCTGCAAATTTAATTATGGTGTTGGAGTCGTGCCTGGCCGTGCAGTCATGAGTGAACAGGGAGTACAGGAGGGGACTGAGCACGCACCCCTGAGGGGCCCCTGTGTTGAAGATCAGCATGGCTGATGTGTTGTTGCCTACCCTTACCACCTGGCGGCGGCCCGTCAGGAAGTCCAGGATCCAGTTGCAGAGGGTGATGTTTAGTCCCAGGGTCCTTAGCTTATTGATGAGCTTTGAGGGCGCTATGGTGTTGAACGCTGAGCTGTAGTCAATGAATAGCATTCTCACACAGGTGTTCCTTTTGTCCAGGTGGGAAAGGGCAGTGTGGAGTGCAATAGAGATTGCATCATCTGTGGATTTGTTGGGGAAGTATACAAATTGGAGTGGGTCTAGTGTTTTAGGCATGATGGTGTTGATGTGAGCTATGACCAGCTTTTCAAAGCACTTCATGGCTACAGACCTGAGTGCTATGGGTCGGTAGTCATTTAGGCAGGTTACCTTAGTGTTCTTGGGCACAGGCACTATGATGGTCTGATTAAAACATGTTGGCATTACAGACTCGGACAGGCAGGGGTTGAAAATGTCAGTGAAGACACTTGCCAGTTGGTCAGTGCATGCTCGCAGTACACGTCCTGGTAATCCATCTGGCCCTGCGGCCTTGTGAATGTTGACCTGTTTAAAGGTCTTACTCACATCAGCTGCGGAGAGCGTGATCACACAGTCTTCCGGAACAGCTGGTGCTCTCATGCATGTTTCAGTGTTATTTGCCTCAAAGCGAGCATATGGTATGCTCGTGTAACTGGGCAGCTCTCGGCTGTGCTTCCCTTTGTAGTCTGTAATAGTTTGCAAGCCCTGCCACATCTGACGAGCGTCAGAGCCGGTGTAGTATGATTCAATCTTAGTCCTGTATTGGCGCTTTGCCTGTTTGATGGTTCATCGGAGAGTATAGCAGGATTCATTATAAGCTTTCGGGTTAGAGTCCCGCTCCTTGAAAGTGGCAGCTCTAGCCTTTAGCTCAGTGTGGATGGTGCCTGTAATCCAAAGCTTCTGGTTGGGGTATGTACGTATGGTCACTGTGAGGCCGACGTCATCGCTGCACTTATTGATGAAGCCAATAACTGATGTGGTGTACTCCTCAATGCCATCGGAGGAATCCCGGAACATATTCCAGTCTGTGCTAGCAAAGCAGTCCTGTAGCTTAGCATCTGCTTCATCTGACCATTTTGTTATTGATATGGTCACTGGTGCTTCCTGCTTGAATTTTTGCTTGTAAGCAGGAATCAGTAGGATAGAATTATGGTAAGAATTGCCAAATGGAGGGCGAGGGAGAGCTTTGTATGCGTCATGTGAAAAATGACTGCCATATTCTGCATTTGCTATAGGCCTATTGTTAACCTTTTTGTTGGTGACACGTGGATATCTTGATAATATGCAGCTTTTTAAAGGGCAAATCCGCAGGTGAAAAAAATAACAAAATGGTGCTCTGCCTCTGTTTTGGTAAAAAGCTGAGGGATGGGCCTGGAGAAATGTAACCACTCTCAGATAAATAGACAGAGCTATGGATGCAAGGATTGACAAGCCATGATATCAAAATGGTTGTTTTAAAAATGTTATGAGGATATACAGAGGTTGTTTACATTTACAATGTTTACAAACACTGGAGAAAAAACAAGCTTATATTTTGGGTTCTTATGGAGTGCGACAGTTGAACTAAGCTCATGAGGCTGAAGACATCAAAACTATTAAATAACACACATGAAATTATGTAGAAACCAAGAAAGTGTTAAATCAAAATATATTTTATATTTGAGATTCTTCAAATAGCCACCCTTTGCCTTGATGACAGCTTTGCACACTCTTGGCATTATCTCAACAAGGTTCATGATTTAGTCACCAGGGATGCATTTCAATTAACACATGTGCCTTCTTAAAAGTTCATTTGTGGAATTTTTTTCATTCTTTTTTTCATTCTTAATGCATTTGAGCCAATCAGTTGTGTTGTGACAAGGTAGGGATAGTATACAGAAGATAGCCCTATTTGATAAAGGCCAAGTCCATATTATGACAAGAACAGCTGACAAGAACAGCTGAAATAAGCAAAGAGAAACGACAGTCCAACATTACTTTAAGGTCAGTCAACCCGGAAAATTTCAAGAACTTTGAAAGTTTTTTCCAGTGCAGTCGCAAAAACCATCTAGTGCTATGATGAAACTGGCTCTCATGAGGACCGTCACAGGAAAGAAAGACCCAGAGTTACCTCTCCTGCAGAGGGCAAGTTCATTAGAGTTACCAGCCTCAGAAATTGCAGCCCAAATAAATGCTTTACAGAGTTCAAGTAACAGACACATCTCAACATCAACTGTTCAGATGAGACTGCGTGAATCAGGTCTTCATGTTTGAAATGCTGCAAGGAACCACTACTAAAGGACACCAATATAAATAAACTTGCTTGGCCCAAGAAACACGAGCAATAGACATTAGACAGGTGGAAATCCTGTCCTTTGGTTTGATGAATCCAAATGAGATATTTTTGGTTCCATCTGCCGTGTCTTTGTGAGACGCAGAGTAGGTGAACGGATGATCTCCACATGTGTGGCTCCCACCGTGAAGCAGGGAGGAGGTGTGATGGTGCTTTTCTGGTGACAGTTGGTCATTTCTTTCGAATTCAAAGCACACTTAATCGGCATGGCTACCACAGCATTCTGCAGCAATACGCCATCCCATCTGGTTTGTGCTTAGTGGGACTATCATTTGTTTTTCAACAGGACCATGCCCAACACACCTCCAGGCTATATAAGGGCTATTTGACAAAGAAGGAGAGTGATGGAATGCTGCATCAGATGACCTGGCTTCCACAATCACCTGACGTCAACCAAATTGAGATGGTTTGGGATGAGTCGGACCGCAGAGTGAAGGGAAAGCCACCAACATGTGCTCAGCGTGTGGGAACTCCTTAAAGACTGTTGGAAAATCATTCCAGGTGAAGCTGGCTGAGAGAATGCCAAGAGTGTGCAAAGCTGTTAAGGCAAAGGGTGGCTACTTTGAAGAATTTAAAATATTTTTTGTTAACACCTTTTTGGTTACTACATGATTCCATGTGTTATTTCATAGTTTTGAAATAATGTAGAAAATAGTGAAACTAAAGAATAACTCTTGAATGAGTAGGTGTGTCCAAACTTTTGACTGGTACTGTAGCTAGTTAGCAAGCTAGCCAACTTTAACCAGTTAGCTTGGGTACTTGGTTGAGACAAGCAGGCATTGGCAGGCAAGCTGCAGAAGGATGAGGAGGATACAATTCCACATTGTTTATCATTGCAATTTTGACAGTCAACTAGCTGAAAAAGTTTGAGAGTTTATCTAATGTTCCTTCATTAGATTTGAGCTCATCTTGCTCTGTCTGGCATTAGTTGTTTATCTTGTTGTTGATGTGCATAACTGAGTTAGAGAGAGCTTACCTTTTCATGGTTGTTTGATCAATAGGACTGTAAAGTTCTCAAAATGTAGGTCTCCAGGTCTCCAGTGGTGTTTACATATCTGCAGAAATCTATTCAGGTGTATTTTTGTGGTTTTTGGCAAATGCGTTCTGATGATCTAAAGTCGCGCTTTCGCAACTGCCTGTAAACACACAGTAAAGTTCAAAGTGAATGATGGCAGGCCCGTGTGGCAAATGGCTTGTTTGTATAAAGGCCTACTGTAGCTCTGATTGACTATAGCGCAGCGGTCTGTGTAGACTCCGGTCCTTGACAATACAGATGTTTTTATTTGGTTTTATTTCCTGCAGTGTTTATTAATTGTCCAAATGCACGGCTGCTATATTGCTATAGAATTTTCACAAAAGCCGTAGCATACATAATTCCCAAACTTTCTAAGAATTCATGAAAATGTGAAAATGAACATATCTACATGGTCAAAGTCAGAAAATGGGCATATTCTTCCTGGGGATGTATATGAACAGATTTGAATAAGACTTCATGATGCCAAAATGCTGTCACACACAAGATATTTTCAAAGAGATGGCTAACAAAAACAAGCATGCTGCAATAAAAACACAGTTCCACTAACCAGCTTATTTTAATTTGAAATTGAACTTCTTGTGTAAAGTTATTATTGAAAAGGCAGAAGCTAACAAGTTAGCAACAACATCCTCTTCGATAACACCTGCTGCAAACTAGCCCACAACAAAAGCTAGGTAGCTAGAACGTGGGAATACTACTGCTTGCTATTGAGCAGTGACCTGTTGGTTTTCAAGAAGGCAGAAGTTTCCATAAAGAGCAGGCAGTACAACATACATAACAAGCAGTACAATAACAGGCAGTACATGACCAGTGAGATACAATGAACTCTGTTTACCAAAGAAAATAGCCTTGCTAAAACGCTAACATGCTAAGCTGCATAGCTAGGGAATGCTAAAAACAACAACATAGGGTTAGCAGCTCAACACGAATGAATATTAAATTGAGTTTGTGTACAAAAGTGACATTCTAAACCAACAGAATTCCAACTCAATTCAATAATAAAAATGCCAAGGATTTTTTGTTAAAAATGTATCTGTGAACAGAAAAAGCTGAAAAATCCATGTCCATGCTATCTGGGATCATTGGGACATCCATACCCCATTGAAATGAAAATGTTAAGAAAAGGGTTCATGTAGGGATAGGTAAGGTTAGGGTAGGGAGATCGCAAGGATTCGGGAATAGCACTGAACTGTTAACAAGGCCACACTTCATATTAACTCCTCCTACACATTTACTGGATTGGTTGAACAATGCAGAAGAGATTCTCCCCCGACAGATTTTCTTCTTCTCGTCAAGACCAGTATGTAGGGGATCTGGTTTCAGACCAGTATGTAGGGGCTCTAGTTCCAGACCAGTATGTAGGGGATCTAGTTTCAGACCAGTATGTAGGGGATCTAGTTCCAGACCAGTATGTAGGGGATCTAGTTCCAGACCAGTATGTAGGGGATCTAGTTTCAGACCAGTATGTAGGGGATCTAGTTCCAGACCAGTATGTAGGGGATCTAGTTTCAGGAGTTTATTTTACTCCTGCTACGTTGGGTTATATTATTTATGCAAGCTCTGCTAAATTCAAAAGACAGATAACGATTTGCATTGAAGTTAGAAATAATACACCAGCATAGTGATAATTAATAATACATTTGGTACTACAGTAATTAAATCATTGAGACAGAAAATGACCCCTAAAGTGACCAGATTGACCCAGTCCACTAAAGAGAATTTCTGCTGAATCAAAATAACATTGTCCCCTGTGAAAGTCATCAGTGACTCGGTGTTATACCTCTGGTCTGGTAGAGCAAATAAACGCTTGTTCTTAGTGTACCCTGCCGAAGCCAATTTGATTGGAATAAGAATGGAATTAATAAAAATCTTGCCAAGCTGTCTTGTATTTGGAAAATGTTCAACATTTTGTGTGTGCGTGTATTATATTCCTACTGTGTAAGAATACTTCCCAACATTTTCCCTCAAAAGACAGAATTTGTGAGAAGAATAAAGGGAGATATAGGCCCTACAGTCCATCTCTTGTAGCACATATTCTGACATCTGAGTTTCTCTACTTCCACTCCTTTTCAACACATGTACAGAAAGAAGGTTCAGAGGTCGACCATCAGGCCCTAGCATTCCCATGTGGTAGAGGAGATAGGTGGTTGGCTGTCACACGGGGATGGTAGGGGGCTTGGGGGGAGGGTATAAGTCTTATAGGTCCAGTCCTCGGAGGCAGAGGACATGATTGAGCGCTGCAGTCTTGAGAAAATAAAGGCACCTCAGACCCTGGGGCCGGCTTCCTCCCTGCTCGCCATGTTTCACGTCCACACAATTAAACAAGTCATCCTGGCCGCTGCAGCCTTCTCCTACACCTTCTCCTTGTGTGTGTGTGTGTGTGTGTGTGTGTGTGTGTGTGTGTGTGTGTGTGTGTGTCATGCAGAGAACCATCCCATTTGTTTATCCATACCAGAGGTAGAGCAGCGTTGGTGGGTCAGTAATCCGACTCTGTTGTCATATCATGTGCAATAGGTGGGCACTGAGGAGAGTGGATGTCAATTTCTGTTAGCTTCCTCTCCAACTAAATGCCTGCTTTTCCTCTCAAGTAGCAGTTCCTAAAATAACCCAGCCAGTCCCAACACTACAAGTGTGTGTATTTGGTCATGAGATTAATATGAATTGCATGATAGGGCAGGAGATCAGGACTTAGTGTAATGGCATAACATGAACAATGTCAACATGAACCATTGGGATTTGGAAAGGGCTCCCTATCTTATGTGTGACCATGTGTGTGTTTAAATTCAACAGGAGATCACTGGCTGTGGCTAATCTTATCCATTATTAGCTGCGTTTTTTATCTTTATGGCCGAGCTAACAAGCCTCTGATACCATTAATAGCAAAGAAAGTTCACATGGGAGGTTAAGCATGAAGACAAATGGGACAAGGATCACAGGGCATAACTCTTGCTCTGTTAAATGTAGTTATGATGGCGAGGAGAGGCACTTAAGAGGGGGAAATGACACACACCGAACACACTCACATTCCACAGACACTGTTGACACTGTGTTCACGGAGAGTGAAAAAGAAAGGAAGGTGATGTCAAGCAACATTTATTTTTATTGTTATGGTTTAAACTTGACTAAGTCCCTCTAGGTTATGGGCAGAGAATGAGAAAATAAGTCAGGGACTGCACACAAGCTCCCTGCTGTAGTCGACCAGGTACATAGGAGCTGCAGAATGTCAACTTCACCAACCATTTGCAAAGCTAATATACCAGTTCCCAAGTATACATGAACGGTGTGACTGACTTGACTGCCAGTTCTGTGTAAAACCCACAACCGTAAAGCAAATGAAAGGTGACCTGCCATGACCAGTTAAGGCTATCTTATTGGATATTGAGAGCTGTCCAACGACTTGTGAACAGTGAAAGGTCAGGGGTTAACAGCGTGTAATGAGCTCGTGTTGGAGTGAGGGGTGATGGGCATTGGGAGGTAAATGATTCTACAGAGCAGCCACACACTGAGGTGGTCTAGAGAGAGTGTGTGTGTGTGTCTCATATCAGTGAGTTACCTCCAGACACTGTAGCCACAACAGATAGAGACCACTTAGGGACATTTCAGAGTCTCTTCACAGACACAGAAGAGACTCCCCCAATGTTAGACAATTCCATCTTTCTAATAGGACAGGGGTCACCTGCCAGTGACCTGTTATCAATGGCCTGGCTCGCCCTCCAGAAGTTGTTAATCTGTCACGATACGTTTACATCTGCTTAAATGGTTGTGTGGAGGTTAGCTTCATGGGATCTCTAATGGATGATTTGGGTCTGTTGTGTTTTGGCGTCACGTCAAATCCATATGGGGGATATCAATCGCCGAAAGCCGGTTGTCTGGCCTGGTCTGGATTGGTTCCTCTCACAGGTAGCACATTCTCCTCTTCCACCAAACTCCTGGGAATAGAAGAGAGGAATGGGAAAAGGAAAAGGAAGACAACTGTAAGATGGTCTGCTGAATACATACACAGTACAGTGTTCTACACTTCAGACCTGACATGGCTAGCCTCTATAGAAACATGGCTAGCCTCTATTGAAACATGACCAGCCTCTATAGAAACATGGCCAGCCTCTATAGAAACATGGCCAGCCTCTATAGAAACATGGCCAGCCTCTATAGAAACATGGCCAGCCTCTATAGAAACATGGCCAGCCTCTATAGAAACATGGCCAGCCTCTATAGAAACATGGCTAGCCTCTATAGAAACATGGCCAGCCTCTATAGAAACATGGCTAGCCTCTATAGAAACATGGCTAGCCTCTATATAAACTAGTGGCGGTCAGTGCTGTTTATGATGAGAGAAGTTTATTATTTATTTGTTTCATGAGCATGGCCTTATTTCTATTACAGCATATTATATGGCTGCCATTCATATTCCATTCACCCAGTTCAAAGTAACATCGATAGGTTTAGGCTACTACATGATATTCAAATTTTCCCTACATCCATCATGGGGTTGCTACAACCTAGCCTATGAATGAAAGTTGACAACATAGGTGCATATCAATCAATCAATCCAATGTAATTATAAAGCCCTTCTTACATCAGCTGATGTAACAAAGTGCTGTACAGAAACCCAGCCTAAAACCCCAAACAGCAAGCAATGCAGGTGTAGAAGCATGGTGGCTAGGAAAAATTCCCTAGAAAGGCCAGAACCTAGGAAGAAACCTAGAGAGGAACCAGGCTATGAGGGGTTGCCAGTCCTCTTCTGGCTGTGCCAGGTGGAGATTATAACAGAATATGGCCAAGATGTTAAAATGTTCATAGATAATAATAATTATAATCACAGTGGTTGTCGAGGGTGCAACAGGTCAGCACCTCAGAAGTAAATGTCAGTTGGTTTTTCATAGCTAATCATTCAGAGTATCTCTACAACTCCTGCTGTCTCTAGAGAGCTGAAAACAGCAGGTCCGGGACAGGCAGCACATCCGGTGAACAGGTCAGGGTTACATAGCCGCAGGCAGAACAGTTGAAACTGGAGCAGCAGCACGGCCAGGTGGACTGGGAACAGAAAGGAGTCATTATGCCAGGTAGTCCTGAGGCATGGTCCTAGGGCTCAGGTCCTCTGAGAGAGAGAAAGAAAGAAAGACAGAGAGAGAAAAAGAGAGAGCATACTTATATTCACACAGGACACCAGATAAGACAGGAGAAATACTCCAGATATAGCAGACTGACTCTAGCCCCCCGACACATAAACTACAGCAGCATAAATACTGGAGGGTGAGACAGGAGAGGTCGGGAGACATTGTGGCCCCGACCGACGATACCCCCGGACAGGGCCAAACAGGCAGGATATAACCCCACCCACTTTGCCAAGCACAGCCCCCACACCACTAGAGGGATATCTTCAACCACCAACTTACCATCCTGAGACAAGGCCAAGTATAGCCCACAAAGATCTCCGCCATGGCACAACCCAAGGAGGGGGCGCCAACCCGGAGGAAGATCCCGTCAGTGACTCAACCCACTCAAGTGACGCACCCCTCCCAGGGACAGCATGGAAGAGCACCAGTAAGCCAGTGACTCAGCCCTTGTAATAGGGTTAGAGGCAGAGAATCCCAGTGGAGAAAGGGGAACCGGCCAGGCACAGCAAGGGTGGTTCGTTGCTCCAGTGCCTTTTTGTTCACCTTCACACTCCTGGGACAGACTACACTCAATCATAGACCTACTGAAGAGATGAGTCTTCAATAAAGACTTAAAGATTGAGACAGAGTCTTTGTCTCTCACATGGATAGACAGACCATTCCATAAAAATGTATCTCTATAGGGGAAAGCCCTGCCTCCAGCTGTTTGCTTAGAAATTCTAAGGACAGTAAGGAGGCCTGCGTATTGTGACCGTAGCGTATGTATAGGTATGTACGGTAGGACCAAATCGGTAAGATACATAGGAGCAAGCCCATGTAATGCTTTCTAGGTTAGCAGTAAAACCTTGAAATCAGCCCTAGCCTTAACAGGAAGCCAGTGTAGAGAGGCTAGCACTGAAGTAATATGATCACATTTTTTGGTTCTAGTCACGATTCTAGCAGCCGTGTTTAGCACTAACTGAGTTTATTTAGTGCTTTATCCAGGTAGCCGGAAAGTAGAGCATTGTAGTAGTCTAACCTAGAAGTGACAAAAGCATGGATTAATTTTTCTGCATCATTGTTGGACAGAAAGTTTCAGATTTTTGCAATGTTACGTAGATGGAAAAAAGCTGTCCTTGAAACAGTCTGGATATGTTCATCAAAAGAGAGATCAGGGTCCAGAGTAACGCAGAGGTCCTTCACGGTTTTATTTGAGATGACTGTACAACCATCAAGATTAATTGTCTGATCCAACAGAAGATATCTCTGTTTCTTGGGACCTAGAACAAGCATCTCTGTTTTGTCCGAGTTTAAAAGTAGAACCTTTGCCGCCATCCACTTCCTTATGTCTAAAACACAGGCTTCCAGTTAGGGCAATTTTGTGGCTTCACCATGTTTCATTGAAATGTACAGCTGTGTGTCATCCGCATAGCAGTGAAAGTTAACATTATGTTTCCGAATGACATCACCAAGAGGTAAAATATATAGTGAAAACAATAGTGGTCCTGAAACGGAGCCTTGTGGAATACCGAAGTTTACAGTTGATTTGTCAGAGGACAAACCATCCACAGAGACAAACTGATATCTTTCCGACAGATAAGATCTAAAACAGGCCAGAACTTGTCCGTGTAGACCAATTTGGGTTTCCGATCTCTCCAAAAGAATGTGGTGATCGATGGTATCAAAAGCAGCACGAAGGTCTATTAGCATGAGGACAGATGCAGAGCCTCGGTCTGACGCCATTAAAAGGTCATTTACCACCTTCACAAGTGCAATCTCAGTGCTATGATGGGGTCTAAAACCAGACTGAAGCGTCGAGAGACAAATTTGAGGTGACAGATAGTGACACATGGACAGACAGTGACACATTCCTGCATCTAGCTTATCATTAGTCCAACAGTTCCGATTGGACAAATGCAGGTATTTTTATCCCTGTTTCGGATGCTTCCGTTTAAGAAAAGTATTTCAACAGAATCTGTGGAATTAATACACCCTTGATCACATGTAAACACCATGTTGTATTCCTTCTCGCCTCTATGCACTCTCCTCCTCTCAACTTTTCCCCTTGTTTGTGGACTTCAATGCACAGCACATCAGTTGTATGTGACCGGGCAAAAAAAAAACTTTCCAAGCCAAACCATGTCATAAACGCTACACACAGCCTACATCGTTGTGACCATATTAGCTAAAGTAACATCCTAGTCAATATAGCTAATAGAACTAATGTGTTAGTAAACCTGCTACAATCATGCAGTAACATTACAGTGTTAAGTCAGTAAGAAGTTACACAGGTGGCAATAAATTAATAAAACCAGAAGCTTACCTTGACTTGGAAGAGTTCCAGTGATGTGTTGGAAAGTCATAGCCAGCTAGCTAACATAGCATCCATCTGTTTGAGCAGGGTGTTTCAGTAGGCTAAACTAGCCAGCTGGATTTGCAAGCTAAGTAAGTGAAATGGAGAAAAAAAATACAAAATCTCTCTCATATTTTTGAAGAAATTAATGTGTTGAAAACTTTCCAACTGTCTTTCTCTTTGAGTCAATTACTCACCACATTCTATGTTCTGCAGTGCTAGCTAGCTGTAGCTTATGCTTTTAGTACTAGATTAATTCTCTGATCCTTTGATTGGGTGGACAACATGTTAGTTCATGCTGCAAGAGCTCTGATAGGTTGGAGAACATCCAACGGAAGTTGTCATAATTACTGTGTAAGTCTATGTAAGGAGGTGGGAACCAAGAGCCTCCTAGGTTTTGTGTTGAAGTCAATGTACCAAGAGGAGGACTGAAGCTAGCTATCCTCCAGCTACACCATGGTGCTCCCCAACAGAGTGCTGTCGAGGCTACTGTAGACCTTCATTGCAAAACAGTGTGTTTTAATCAATAAGATTAATTGATATGCCAGCAGCATACCACCCTGCATACCACTGATGGCTTGCTTCTGAAGCTAAGCAGGGTTGGTCCTGGTCAGTCCCTGGATGGGAGACCAGATGCTGCTGGAAGTGGTGTTGGAGGGCCAGTAGGAGGCACTCTTTCCTCTGGTCTAAAAAAAATATCCCAATGCCACAGAGCAGTGATTGGGGACACTACCCTGTGTAATGTGCCGTCTTTCGGATGGGACGTTAAATGGGTGTCCTGACTCTCTGAGGTCATTAAAGATCCCATGGCACTTATCGTAAGAGTAGGGGTGTTAACACCGGTGTCCTGGCTAAATTCCCAATCTGGCCCTCAAACCATCATGGTCACCTAATAATCCCCAGTTTACAATTGGCTCATTCATCCCCTCCTCTCCCCTGTAACTATTTCCCAGGTTGTTGCTGTTAATGAGAACGTGTTCTCAGTCAACTTACCTGGTAAAATGACAAATAAATAAAAAATAAGGCTGAACGTGATGGTGAGCATCTAGTCCAAATGGCTTGGTGTACATTTTTTTCGTTTCAAATATTTTTTATTAAACACACACAAGAATGGTGTATAGGTATACAATTATTTTTTACCTATCCTGTGTGTTTTATAATCCCAGATGAAAGGATTGATAATTGAGTCCAGTTGTTTATGAAAGGATTTAGGTATGAATACTGGGATGTTCTGATATATGTAGAGCAGTTATGGGAGGAAGACCATTTTAATGGCATTAATTCTTCCGAGCAGAGAAATTGGTAGAGTTCTCCAAAATAGTATGTTTGCCTTGAGTTTTTGTATCAGAGAGGGGAAATTCTCTTTAAATAGTAAAGAGTATTGTTTGGTAACTACAATTCCTAGGTAGGTACATTTTTCTGAAGATAACTTAAATGGGAGATGTTCTAGCCAGGAGGTATTTTGCGACCGTATGGGCATTAATTCACTCTTGTTCCAATTTATTCTGTATCCCGAGAAGGTACCAAACAAATTGATCACATCAAGAATAGCTGGGATACTAGCCTGGGGTTCTGTTACATAGAGGAGGATGTCATCTGCGTATAGGGAAATCTTATTTAGAGTATCTTTAGTATTATAGCCGTGTATTGCTGCATGAGATCTAATCGTCTGAGCGAGCGGTTCGATAATTGGGGCAGCAGCGTAGCCTAGTGGTTAGAGCGTTGGACTAGTAACCAGAAGGTTGCGAGTTCAAACCCCCGAGCTGACAAGGTACAAATCTGTCGTTCTGCCCCTGAACAGGCAGTTAACCCACTGTTCCCAGGCCGTCATTGAAAATAAGAAAGTGTTCTTAACTGACTTGCCTAGTTAAATAAAATGTCAAATAAAAAATTAGGGCGAAGAGCATAGGTGACAGCGCACAACCCTGCCTTGTCCCCCTGTAACGGTTAAATCGGGGCGACAATGATTGGTTAGTGAGTATTCTGGCACAGGGGTTCCTATATAAAAGCTGGATCCAATTTATGAACCCATCTCCAATATTACATTTCTGTAGGACCTTGAATAGATAGGGCCACTCAACTTGGTCAAAGGCCTTTTTGGCGTCAAGAGATATGACGGCAAGGTCCACATTGGGTAACCTCTGAGAATACATAATATTGAAGAGGCGCCTGAGATTGAAGAATGAGTTTCTGTTAGGGATAAAGCCGGTCTGATCCGAATGGACCAATTTGCCAATGAAGTGCTAAGCCTGTTAGCCAGAGTTTTTGCTAAAATCTTTTGGTCTGTATTAAGGAGAGATATTGGTCACTATGACCCTACCTCTTCTGGATCTTTACCCTTCTTATGTATAACTGTAATGAATGCTTCGTCCAAAGTAGAAGGGAGAGCTCCATCCTCATTGGCCTGAACCAACATTTTGTGCAGGTACGGAGAGAGCATGTTGCTGAATGTTTTATAGAATTCACCAGGGTATCCATCTGGGCCTGGGGTCTTGCCACTCTTTAGAGATTTAATTGTTTCTCGAATTTCAAGAGATATTTCCTTATTCAGGAAGTTAGAATCTTCCTGGTTCAGGGCAGGAAGATTACAGTCCTCCAAAAATGTTTGCATAATTAAGGGGTTAGGATCCGCTTTAGATGTATATAGAGTCTCATAAAACTGCCGGAATCTGTCATTGATGTCTTTGGGGGAAGAGAGTAATTCCCCAGATGCAGATTTAACCCTGTGAATCATTCAGTCACTCACATTTTTTCGAAGTTGTCTGGCGAGTAATTTGTGTGGTTTGTCACCAAACTCAAAATATTTTTGCTTGGCATAGAGAAAAGATTTAGCAATTTTAGCTGAGAGAATCTGATGATATTCCAATTTTAAAGAGGTAATTTTTTTATGTTTCTCCACAGATGGATGGCGAGCATTCTCCCTATCCAGTAAGTGAATTTGTCCCCAGTTCTTCCAGTTTTCCTCTGTTTTGCCTACTCCTGGCAGCCTGAAAGGAGATGATACAGCCTCTCAGATAAGCCTTCAGTGTTTCCCACAATAATGCTGGGGAGGTCTCTGTGTTGTCGTTGGTATCAAAGAAAAATGTAATTTGGTCTTTAAGATATTCACAGAATGTTGGTTCTGTGAGGAGCTGAGGATTCAAACTCCAGACCCTCTCGTTTGGTACAATGTCACCCAATCTCAGGGAGAAGGTGAGTGGACTGTGGTTCGAGATTATAATATCATGATACCTCACATTACAGGTTTAGGGGAGTAGCCTAGCATCCAACAAAAAGTAGTCAATTCGAGTGTAAACATTGTGAACATGAGAGTAAAAGGAGTAATCACTACCCGTAGGGTTAGCGATCCTCCATATATCAAATAAGTTAGATTTTTTTATGTAGGTATTCAAGAATTCGCTTGAATAGGAGGTAGGGGTTCGCCGGGTAGAGGATCTATCCAAATATTGGTCTAGCACAGTTAGTATGGGAGATATCTGGAATCAGGGCAAGGACTCTTTTGAAAAAAAGAGGGGTTATCAATGTTTGGCCCATAGATATTTAGTAGAGTTACTGAGGTAGAGTGGATTTCTCCTATTACGATCACATACCGACACTCTTTATCCGCAATAGTGGTTTTATGTAGAAAGGGAATTCCTTTCCGTACCAGAATCGCTGTGCCTCTCGTTTTGGCAGAGAAGTTAGAGTGATACACTTGCCCCACCCACCTACACTTAAGTCTGCTATGAGAGTTATTCTTCAGATGGGTTTCTTGCAAAAATATAACATCAGACGAGAGTGCTTTCAAGAGGGCTAGGACCTTGCCTCTCTTAATTGGATCGTTTAAAGTGAATGTAAGCCCCGCCCTCCTCTTGTTTGTAGTTCCTATGCTGGCCTGCATAACATGTAACTTGATAAAAAGGTAAGAAAGCGCACCAAACCATCACGATCAGCATATGTAGCACCTACACCCGAGCAGTATCCAACCAACCCCTCCCCCCCTGCAAGCACCTTTACTTCCCACCCTGTTCCCCTAATTTCCCCAACACTTACCCCTCCCATTCAACCCACATTTAACAGGCATGCACAAACAGGAGAGAAAAAAGAGGGAAAATAAAAATAATAAACACATTGTCTGGCCGATGCCAAAAAAGCATGGCGCGACCTCGAACAAGAGGTAAAACAAAAATAAAATCCCAACTATACGTTCACCTCTCACTATCCTAGAACTTCTACTAACATATGAACTGAGGAGGCTCCCGCGAGTTAAGTGTTCAGTTAGCATCTAATAAACCTAAACAGAATAAGTTGCAACTTAAACATATTGAGCATTTAAGCGTCATCCTGGGTCAATCCCAGAGATAAGCAAGATATAGCCTCAAGATTATATTGCTAAGCACTGCCGGTCAAAAAATAAACCATCCGCAACCGACATAGTCAGCCGTACCTTTACATACTGTGGGTCAGGAGATCGGAACAAGGATTTGTTAAATTAAACGTTCCCCCAATAAATACAATTTTAAAAATAATTTAAAAAAAAATATATATACACATATACACATATACATACATATACCTACACATACATACACACATACATACACATACACACATACATACATTAAAAAATCATATATAAAAATATCTATTTAAAAAATATGTATATACTCCCCTACCGACATATACACATACAAACATTCATACCCCAGAATAACAATCTACACTGATTTAAAATATACACATACATAATACTAAAATGCTAAGAGAAAATAGTAATAAAGTACAAATAGTAATTATATGTACGCACACCTACACAGCACTACAGAGGGCTGGTGGGACTCTAGTCGGGAGAGAGGCCCACGGCTAGACAAAGGCAGAACGGCACAAAACATCAACTTGCTAACCAGGTGTCTGCCCCCTCCCAACCATCACCCCCAGTCCCCTGCAAGCAATAAATAACTGGTATGGTAGTAAGAATAATGTAAGGATTGTAAAATAAATAATGATACAAAACAAAAATGGGGGAATATAAGTATATCCATCCGAAGGTGTCAGTGATCAAACCTGGAAGTAAAAAATATGCATCGCTCTGAGCACAGCCGGGATGAAAGTGAATTTAATGTTAAATGAGAGCTCTGACCGCCATCCATTGGTCGGCTCAGCGTCTTACATGTTCGGTAGCCCTTGTTGAGCCTGTTTAATACGGTTTCACCCAATATGGTATAGTATGGATTCGAGTCCATGAGCAGGCCCTAACACGCAATGACAAGGCACTCTAACCTGTATGGGGGATTGGTGTATATCCCCAGATAAACTTCTCTGCGTCCAAAACCGAGGAGAGCCAAATCTTCTCACCGGAAGGCGGGGTAATTCTTAGTCTTGCAGGGAAGAGGAAGGCTGGGCGAAGATGGAGTTTGTAGAGTTTGGTCATGACATCTCTGTAGTCGGCGCGCTGCTTTGCCACATCGGGCGCATAGTCCTCTTAGACACGGAATGGGTGCCCTTTATGTGACAGGTTGCCCCTCATTCGAGCTTCACGCAGGATAAGATCCTTGGTCTTGAAACTGTGACAACAGATGATTACTGGGCGAGGACGTTGGCCCGTTCCAGGCACTGGCACAAGGGAGCGATGTGCATGGTCCAGCTTGGGATCTGAAGCCAAAACATCTGATCCCATTGCATCCTTCAATAGCTTGGCGAAGAAGTCGGTAGGGCGAGAGCCCGCCTCTACACCCTCTGCCAGACCAACAACGCGAAGGTTATTACGTCTGGATCGGCCCTCCAGGTCCACCACTTTCACAGAAAGCCTCTGCACACTATCCTGCAATGACGTGCATAGCTTCTCTAACTCGTCGATCCTACCAACGTTGAATTCAGAAGCTTTCTCAAGGTCCACAATACTCTGGCCATGCGAAGCGACCGTTCGAATGATGCTCTCGATTTTGGTGTCCAGTTCAGCAATAGTGGCCTTAAGATCCTCAGCTATAGCAACACGTAGCTCCCCCAAAGCCCGGGTAAGTTCTGTAAGTGTCACGTTGTTGCATGTGCCTCCCGCCATGTCTGTCTCGTTGTTTAGTGGGGAGTAGGCCTCCGCTGCGGATTTATTGTCCTTTGGTCACTTATTACTTGGCATTTTCATATAAAAAGTTACAATCTTGTATTAGAAAGAAACGTTTGTTGTAAAAAGTGCCATAAAGTGGGTTAAATTAGATTATTTCACAAAAAAGTTGCAGGAGCCTCTCACGCACAGCCGTTCACTCCAACATGCTAGCTCCGCCCGCTCGGTGTACATTTAACAGGTGTCATTAGACTCAATACATTTTACAGGTGGCACTAGTGTCCTGCAGCACGGAGAGAAGAAAACATCTCAGATTTTCATTTCTTATTCATGGTTTTAATCATGGATGATAAAACAGCCCTGTAAAAAAGTTAGGCAACTTGGCCCCCAGACTGTCTGCCTGCGCCTTGACTACATTTTTGTGTGTGCGTGTGTGTTAATGAAAATGTGTGTGTGTGCGTCTTGAGTCTGTGTGTGTGTATGTCTTTGGAACAGTCTGTTGGGGGACCAGTATTTAAAGAAGGCTACATTGGTAAGGCTGACTATGTTACGGGGCTGCTGACATTAACAGGCTGGATAATAAAGTGGCTTAACAATTGTCCCAACAGTGTGAGGTCCCCCTGTCCATTCGAATGAGGCATTGTGTAAGGCTGCCTCTTCCTGAGCCACGAGGATGTGTTCAGAGCAGCAGGGGGTGAGCGAAGGGTTGTCCAAAGGTAGGGGTCAGGAAGGGCAAAGTGCATCCTTCTACATACCAGGATGCCAGATGGTTGAGCGAGCGAGCGAGCAGGCAGGCAGGCAGACAGAGAGACTGACACAGACAGGGACACAGAGACGGACACAGAGACGGACACAGACAGGGACACAGACAGGGACACAGACAGGGACACAGACAGGGAGACAGAGACGCACACACAGACGGACACAGAGACGGACACAGACAGGGACACAGAGACGGACACAAGACAAAACAGGAGGGCAGTAAGACAGAAACACAAAAACTTCTTCATGGACACCGGACAGGAAATTGCATCATGTTTTCTCGGACTGTCGTAGGGCCTGTTTCCTGTGACCCCGGATGACCTTGGATGTCAGGCCTTTGTCCTCAGGAATGTCTTAATATGGATATTATGGATATGGGGATTCCCAGGTGACATTCTGCCACCCATACTACTCACACGTTCACAATGTAGGGCTACACAAATATTGTGAAGAAAATTTAAAATATTAGGTCAACATCATGTCATCTGAAGATGCTATTGTCATTGTAAAACTACAGAGAGTATTATATTAAGGTTAGTCATGGTCTTTCCAAGTGTGCTTTTTCATGTGTTTTGGGTACTTCAGTTTCCTTCCTGAACAAGCCCATAAGTAAATGATGCAGGACCTCTCCATCTTTTTCACTACTGCAGAGGCCTTGATGATCACACTGTACGTTATCTGTTGTGTCCATGGGGCCCTGTCGGTGAAACACATCAGTGAAAGGTCTCACCTGTAGGCAGCGATCTCGATGTCCGGGGCTATCGTCTGACCCAGCAGCCCCTCGTACCCCCCACACTGCTCCCTCATCTGGACCGGCAGGCTATGCTGCTGCTCCTACCTCTCCTCAATACGACACTGAGAAGAAACAGACAGATAAAGGGCCATGTTCTAATAACCACACTACCACTTATTATAAAGCCATGTACACTATCTATGTATTTTACGCATTCTAAGTGGTATGGTAGTGTGGTTATTGGAATACAGCCATTGGGTATATGGGATGGGTGGATGGAGGTAGAAGTTATTGTAATAGAGCCATTGGGTTTAAGGGATGGATGGAGGTAGAAGCTGACCCTAACCACTAGTCTCGAGTCTGATATTTTGAGGATAGGAAAGGGTAAACTGTTCCAAGATCTGTGGTTAGGATTGAGGGTAGTGTAAACTGTTCTTAGATCTGTGGTTAGGATTGAGGGTAGTGTAAACTGTTCCTAGATCTCTCTTACCTCCAGGTCAGCGATCTCCTCCACATTTGCTTCTCTCTTCACCTCAATCTCACCTCTCCAGCTCTGTAACCTCCTTCTCAAGCTCTACAATCTACACACACAGGTACAAACACACAGACACACAGGTACAGACACACAAAACCAGAGATTCAGGTTCATGGTTGGAGGTAACATTGTAACA